>NC_133654.1:123132407-123399951 GCF_009905375.1 Apium graveolens
CTCTTGAAGAGGCTAGGGTGATTTTTAATGCAGGTATCCAAGGACAGCAATTGGAAGACTCCTCACGAGCAATCATATTGAGAGAAACACATGCACGTGAGATGAGTGAACCAAATATGAGTGAAATTCAGGTGAGAGCACACACAGACACTGATACTGTCAACCTGTTAGCTCAGATTGCAGCCCTGAAAGAAGAACTTGCCAAAAGTCAAGCTGAAGCTCAAGCATTCAAAGCACAAGTGGTTGAACGGTCTTCTTCTTCCACCTCTGTCGACAATCAGCTTGCGATCATAAAGAATGACATCTCAGATTTAAAGACTGCTGTAATACCAAAGCTCAATTCTATTCAGGACACTCCAAACTTATCAGCTGATGACATATCCAACTTCTGCTCCCTACATACAAGAATGACTTCTCTTGAAGACCTCGTTGAGATGAATCATTCACTAGACAACTCAAGATTTCTAAAGATCGAGACGGGCATGGAACATCTGAATGAAGGCATGAAGCACTTATATTACATGATCAAGAATTCTCATTGCCCTAATGAAGAACAAAGAGCTTATTTTGAAGGACCGTCTGGTGGAGGATCAGGCTCTGGAAGTGGTGGAGGTTTCAAAGGAAAGTCTGTAGAGGATCCCTCAACTAAGGGGGAGAAGAAAGGAGGGAGTAGTTCCAAAGGGAAAGAAAAAGATACTTCTGCTGGAGATAAAGGAAAGGCTGATGATGCCTACTACAGTGGAGAACAGGATGACTTCGATATTTTTGACATCCCCACTGAACCAGTTCAGGAAGATAAAGATGGGTTATTTGAAGCTGAAGAAGAAAGTGATTTTGAAGATTGGGAAGAAGAAGATACAGTGGATCCTAGGTTTGAGAAAGAATTTCAGAAAGAACAGTCAGAAATGCAAAGAAAAGAAGCTGAACTCAAGAAGGTCTCACAGATCATTGATAGGAGAAAAGACATACAAAGGACAGAAACTCTTCAGAAGCAACGTCTTCATGACATTAAAGCTCAAGAAAGGAGAAGAGATGTCAGACTGAAGATGGGTGTAAAGTGGGATGAAGCTAGGAGAGTACTCGATATGCCTCAGCTATGCACTAACAATGATAGGCAGTTCTTACATCTTCTGGACAAGCTGGAAATCTCAAATCCTAACAATGACATGTACATGAATGCTATCAAGACTGAAGTCTCAAGGATCACAGCTGCTTTTGATAGATCCCTAAATGAGATGAGCATTTTTGTATATTGTCAGAGTGAAGGATCATTCAAGGTGTCACTTCATCTATTCGAGAATCGTTCGTTGTCAGAGATTTGGGTTCTTTTAAACAAAGTGAAAAGAAGCTCAGAGTTGAATGAAGTTCTTCGGGAAAGACTTAAAGAGTTTGCCAGCAGGGCTAGTCCTCAAGTGGTCAACAATCCTCATCAAGTGAGATTCTTTAAGTCTGATTGTCTTCAAATCTGTCAGCTAGATGTACAATCTCTTAAAGACTACTCAGCTAAGCATCTGGTCTGGATGGAACATCATTTGAGAACAGCTGGATATTCATCCATGTTGAAGACTCAAGCTGCTGACTTGATTCAAGCTTATTGTGAGAAGAATGTTAAAAGGTACAATCAACTCAAGAATAAGTTGAAGACAGTTGGAGTTCAACCAGTCAGACCTGCAAGCTTCACTTCAGAAAAGGATCGTGTTTTTGACAAGGAATTGCTTCAAGATTTGGAAGAAGGTGAAGTCAGAAGAGAAGACAACTAAAGTCAATTAGCTCAAAACTCAATGTAATATGATTAGAGCGTTATGAATCAAGATAGTCTAATGTAGTTATATGTTCAGGCTAGAGGAACATCTATCTTGTATTCACTTGTAAATTTCATTTGGAATCTGGAAAATGTTAAATATAATCCAGAACTTTTCTGCTATTTACTTTACATTACTGTTCATATCTTTTTCTTATTTGTTAGTTGAGTTATCCTCTAGGTATTTGTTGTTATTGTCTAACAAGCAAATAGGGGGAGATTGAAAGGCATATGTCATAGCCTACTCGTTTATTCGAGTATTTAACTCAACTCAAATAAGAATGTAATAAGTAAATAGTGGATCAAGCATCAGAGAGATCTCACAAAGTAACATCTGTCAAAGAATAAAGAAACATTGTTCATCTGCAGTCTTGAAGATTCACTGGAAGAAGTTCAAGAAGTTGATCATGCCTCAGTGATATAAATCAAGATCGTGGAATTAATCAAGTGACAGAGATCTCGTCAAGGTATCATTTATTACAAGGATTCAATCAGAACAACAAAGTCAAGACATGAAGAAACGTCACGAAAGTTAGTCACTCATGAACCAGACAGTACATCGAGTGTCAGCATTGAAGTGACGGAATTGATTCATAAGTCTCGAAGATTGTCTGAAGAATGGATGCTGCTCAGAGATAGTATTAATTCTCTATTAATTTAATTAAGTCATATAATTTAATTAAGAAAATAAATTCTATCTGCAAGGATTAATTTATTGATTAATTGAATTAAAGTGATTAATTAATTTAGAATTAATATTAAGGATTTTCAGAATATTAATTGATTAAAATCTGTGATAATTCTAAAAAGACAACTGATTGAACTAGCATGACAATCGGTATGACAATTGATAGTCATACCGAATGTCTTGCTAAGTCAGTTAATTGAATTGATAGAATTTTCAATTAGAATAAAATCAATTAAGTATTCAGAAAAACAATTTCATTTGAACTAATATGACAATCGGTATGACAATCAATAGTCATACCGAAAGTCTTGCTAGTTCATTTTAATTGTCTTCCTAGCTCTAATGAGATTGTCTCACCGAAAGTCATTCAAGCTTAAAAAGATTGTCACTGCAGTTCAACAACTTCGACTGTTTTGATAAATAGAAGCAGAAGACATCATCTCAAAATATACAGCAAAAACAGAGCAGCCAAAAATATAGAACAAGAAAATTATAGCAGAACCAAAGAGAAAATATTTCATCCTTTCTTCTGTTTATTCAAGATCATAATTTCTAGATTGTAATGTTAAATCTAATCAACTAGAAATACTTATCTTGTTCTTGTATATCAATCTAGCGGATTAAAATCCCTAGAACTTAATCTCAAATCGCTTTTTAGCATTTGATCTTTTAATTACAAAAATAGAAAAAGTTCATGTCGAATTTATTCTAAATTTGTAATAATTGATTTGAGATTAATCCCTTGTAATCGATACCGTAGTTGTAACACCTTTCAAGTTTAATAAAAGTTTTATTTAACTTGAATTTTGTTTCACAATTTTATTCCGCATTTTATTCGACGAAACGGTATTGTTTGCATTCAACCCCCCCTTCTACAAACAAATTGGGACCTAACAGGTGTAGTTTTCTCGCGTCAACATCGGATAGTTCAGACCAACTCCACCCTCTCTTACTTTCCCATTCCCTGCTTCCATCGTTGTTCCCCTGGGCATATATTTTGTCATCCGCCAGAGGTCTGGCTCTGATACCACGTGAAGAACAACCTGCAACTTGAGATATATATATATATATAACTGTATGTGTATTGCGTTAAACCTGAGGAAACAGATATGCAGAAACTGAACTGACTTTTATTGACTGCAATGCTCTACTTAAATAATACAAAACAAGACTCAAACGTTAACCACATTCCCTACAAACCAGGTACTAGAAACTGACTCTTACTAAAACTCTGCACTACTAACTTATTCAAATGCAGGCTCCTAAAACTACTCTCACGACCAGACTTGGTCAATACATGCATGTAACCAAAGTAAACTAGTTATTTAAATAAACTAAACATAATAAATATAAACTTAGTTTACATTAATTCCAACAGTACTGGTATACGGGAATTTGACAAATATGATATTACGGGAGTATGGGTGCGGGAGACATGGAAAAAATAAAATAAAATATTCGTATATATTTCATGTTGAAAATAATAAAACCTACTATCAAAACCAAAAATTGAATGAAAAATGAATCAAATACATCATTATTCATCTAAAACACAAAAAATACAAGTAAATTTTATAATTTATGAGAAAATGAATATGATAATCTATACCTTATAGTAACTAATAGACATGAATACTTAATTTTGTGAATGTAGTTTGTGAAGATAAAATTTCAGATTTGTACCGTGGAAGAATCCGTGTATGCGATACAGGGATACGTGTGTCCGAGTATCCGACACGGAGATTCGCCATGCGACCCAAGTATCCCTGCTTCTTAGATCACAGTAAAACGTTGATTCCGAGAGTTAAAGCAAATACTAATTCAGCAATAGAAGAAACTAATTAGTCCGGAGATTATGTGGAGTAGGTTACGTATAAAATCTCCCGGCATATTACCTATGAAGTTAAAAATTAATGTAACGCAAGAACATGTTTGCCAATATGTATTATTGAACAATTTTTAAGCTACCTTTTCTAAATTGTTGCATTTTAGCACCACCTAACAAATCAAAAAATTTCAAGACCAGCAACGCGGGCATCCCTACTAGTTGTTATAGAAGTTGGTTCTGGTTCAAGAAGAACATGAGATATTAGAAACAGTAGGGCGGGGGGGTTTGGTTTCTAAAGGTCAAATAGTATGCAACTCTAGGCTGAGTTCTACCAGGCTTTTACTACTTGAGATTTTCCTATAGTGCAGTCCCTTTTCTTTAAATCCGGGTCACTTTGAAATTGTTGTTTCACCAGTGTATGCTCGATTACTCGATTACATATAGCTATTATTGAATCATTTGAATTTATATGGGATACAGCAAATTCGCATTTTAATGCGCAACATACAGTAGTTGCTGGCTAGCTGGGGGGCGATTACTAAGTAGCTAGGGGTGTTTTAGTGCGACCCAATTCAGAGTGGGCACTTCCTACAAAATTCCCCTTTGGCATGTGCAGTGTGCTTGGTATTGGACAATACGGTCCATTCCACTCAGACACTAAGTCCTATAAATATGCTAACTCACTCTCCTTTGCATTTCAAAGCAGCTTGCTAGCTTGTTGAATATCTATCATCCCTACACCATGGCTGCACATAAAGTTGTTAGTATTTTTTTATTTGTGTTGTTGAGTTTTATCTTATGTTCTGCAGCTAGATCTATCCTCAGTTATGACGGATATGGTGGTGGTGCGGGTAAAGGTGAAGGTGGTGGAGGTGCAACTGGTGATCATGGTGCTGGAGGTGGTTTGAGCTATGGAGGTGGTGCGAGTTATGGAGGGGGTGGTGGTGGTAATGGTGGTGGAGGAGGTGGAGGTTCTGAGCATGCTGGTGGTTATGGGAGTGGTGGTGGCAATGGTGGAGGTGGGGGTTATGGTGCTGGTGGCATGCATGGTGGCGGTTATGGAAGTGGTGGTGGTGGTGGTGCAGGAGGAGGAAGTGGTGGCAGTGGTGGTTATGGAGCAGGAGGTTATGGTAGTGGTGCAGGAAAAGGTGGTGGGGAAGGTTATGGTGGTGGCGCTGGAGGATCGGGAGGCGGCGGCGGCAGTGGCGGTGGTGGAGGAAGTGGAAGTGGTGGTGGTTATGGAGGTTCTGGTGCACATGGAAGTGGTTATGGGGGAGGTGAAGGAGGTGGCAACGGTGGTGGATATGGAGCTGCAGGAGAGTATGGCGGAGGAGGTGGACATGGGGGTGGTAGCGGTGGTGGTAGTGCTGGTGGAGCTGGTTATGGTCCCGGAGGAGGGAGTGGGTATGGTAATGGAGGTGGAGAAGGTGGTGGTGGTGCAGGAGTGCATGGAGGTGCATATGCTGGTGGTGGCGGCGGTGGCTCTGGTGGTGGTGGTGGTGGTGGCTCTGCTAGTGGAGGTGGGTATGGTGGTGCAGGTAGTGCATATGGAAGTGGCAGCGGGGGTGGTGAAGGTGGGGGTCACGGTGGCTACACCCCTTGAGGCTTATGTTCTATTACTCATAAAAATATATAAAAAGAAGACTATACAAGGAGAATTGGTACTAAATGGATACTTGTATTCTCCAAGTGCAATGTAGCTTGAATGTATTCATTCAATTCTTGTTTTTAATTATGTATCAGTTATGCGCAAAATACATATACTACATGCAAGCATACCTTTTGTAATAAACAAATAAAGTTGCAAGTTACTGGTAATGAAATCAAGTAAATGATTCTAATATTCTTGCACATTTCATCAGTGTTCAGTCCCATGCATGGCAACTAAGAACTCTAGTAGTATATGGTGACAGGATCACAATTCATTCAGAAGTATCCAACTCTTTGTAAAGTAGGAGATGCTTTTCTTCTGCTTACTCTCCTCAATTTGCCAATCTTTTCATTTTGCTTACAAAGAATTCCTCTGTAGATGAGTAGTGATGAGAAAAATTCCATTTCAATAGTAGCGGTGTCGGAACAAGCTGAGGTTTCAGGTTTCTACCCTTGGTCCAGTTGGTACAAAAATGGAATTCCAGGAAGGATCAAGTAGCAGAAGCTGAGGTTTCAGGTTTCTACCCTTGGTCCAGTTGGTTAAAAAATGGAATTCCAGGAAGGATCAAGTAGCAGAAGCTGAGGTTTCAGGTTTGGTAGAAAAGTGAACCAAGGGTTGAGGTTTCAGGTTTTGTATGGCATTTCTTCTTGTTAGCTGATTTGCTCTATTGATACGGAAAAATAAAATAAAACTTTGTACATGATACTTGTCTAATAAAATTGCTATATAAAATGTACAACTCTTTACATTTAAAGACAAGATGCACATTGAAGCAGGGCTTTGACATCTTGTAACTGATTGCAAGTAAAATCCCATCAAAGAAAATTGATTTATTACACAGGGATGAGTCATAAGCACTTACATATTCTCAACTGACAAGATCATGCATGAACAGTGTCAATACAAGTTCCTTGCTCCGATACAGAATTAACACCTCATGCGGTATACTTTATATATTATTTTATGGCTTGTGCTAGAAAACCACTTAAACTCTCTTTCATATCCATCACTAACAATTTTGGCCAGCCTGTTGACAAACTATTACCGTCGTTTTTTACTGCCATATACGTCTTTATCACAGGATTCTATCTTGAAAATCAGTCATAAATGACGATGCAAGGGAACTGAGCTTTTTCCCAGTTTCTCCAGCAATATTTTTGAGTGAAGAAATATCCTGCTGTGCCTGAAATGTGAACTTAATTGTTAACCCTATATCACCGGTAAGTAAGCTTGACAATTTCTTCTAATTCTTCTAATCCTTAAAGTCTTTTTTCAAATAATATCACATCCAAATGTGTGCAATCACTAATGTTTCTAGAACTTAACACTTAAATCACGAGCTATGACTAAAATATACCTGGAAAGAGATTTTGTTAATCAAGTCACTTGCAGTGAGATCAGTAGCTGAGTCGGCACTTTCACCAAATAGATCGGCACTTGATATAGCAGCAGAACCCTGAAATAGGAAAAGGAGAAGTCTTTAACTGTATCCCAAAAGAAAAAAAAATAAACTGTAATAAAGACCTAAAACCACTGCTATTCTGATACAAAAGAATGGAAGTGAAAATTTGAAGGTGCTTATTTGAATCTTAAAAAAAACTGAATTCCCTGTTAATTGGAAGGAGTGGGTAATAGAAGACGGAGTCCTACAATATTTGCATACAAATTTTAAGTCATCATTACCAATTTCCGTTCATTTTATCTATCCTAAAAATTATGGTACTTTATACCATGAAATTCATGAGTAAGGGCACTTACAGAGAATTTTTGCAGTGAAACTTGACCCTCAGCATCTTTATTCTGATCCCCGAAAAACTGGGATGAAGAGATAGATTTTGCATTTGAAAACTTTTTCCTTGCTTCATCAGTTTCTTGAATCTGGAAAAGACAGCAAAGGTACTGAAGGAACATGCATTACATGTACAACCACATGAGGGAGTACAAGATAATAATATATAGGAACTTCAAGAGAGCATATTTCCTAATAAAATGATACAGGTGAACAAAGTGATAAGTAAACCAAAGAGAAATATAGAGCTGAAGGCAGAACAGGGGAAAATTTAAACTACGACAGAAAACAGGAAATTCCTCTTAATAAGCTACTTACTATACTAATTGAACCAATGTTTCACTCAAAAGTTTAAAACAAGTGATGCCCATGGCATGTCCTATTCCTCAACATGAATGCTGTCTTTAGATGTTATGCTGGGAAGTGGGCACGAAATTAGCAACACTTTAGTGGCTCAACGAGCTGAATGCACAATTTCAAGATAATCAGTAGAATTGCGTTCGCAGACCCACATATGCAGTGACTGCAACACTAACCAGAAACTCCAGTAATCGGGAGGCCATCTAAAACGACAAAACGCGGACTGGGACCAAACCAAAAATGTGAACCAACAAAACATTGTTCATGTTCACCAGGTTCTTATATATTTAGTTATTGACTTGAAAAATTATAAACTGATCACATATCAATATAGGAAGCTTGAGAAATATTTAAAATGCATAAAATCAATCCATTTCGGCATCGATTTTTTTGCTACATCTTTGTTTGACAACATACCTTCTATGAACCAAACTCCAATTAATTGCATAATATATCTGTGTGTGTGTCTCTTGATAAAATATATTTTGAAATGAACAGTTACATTATAGATATAAAAGTTACATTAATTTTAAATTAAATTGATGCAAACTCCAAAACATGGTCACGAGCCAAACCTATCAGTTCTTATTTGAATAGGTTTGGCTTGGACTAATCAATTTCTTGGTCTGGTTTGCTTGGACTAATCAATTTCTTGGTCTGGTTTGGTTTAAATAAACCACGATGTCTTACAATCATTATATCTATTAAGACTACTGTTTGCCTAACTCTATCAATAAATATCTGATTTTAGGGGTTTAACCTAGTTGTAAAGGCAATTCCCCAGAAGGCAAGGGTTATGTGAGAAATTCCTCGCTACCCCCACTCCCCTTCATAAAATTACGTAAGATTTAATTTATTTTTTTTAAAAAATCTGGTGTCTTTATCAGCTAGTTTACCCAATAACCCGATCATAGATTGATGACATGTGCCCCCTTACAATTAAAGGGCCAAAACTCACCAATTCACCTATACCACCTAACCAAAGTTGAGGACTTCTCTTGGCATTGTAAATTTCCACCTCCATAATAAAAAAAAATATATAATAAAAGGGCCAATCGCCAATTGATAAATATTTTGAGGCCCTAACCCTTTACTAGGCTTGATAATAGAAACTTGCCAAATTTTGTCCAACAATTTTAAAATATTCATGATCACAGCTCCAATCCACAATAACAACATTTACAAAATGATAAACAAAACTCAAATGCATTAAGCCACTAAAGTTACTAAACATCCATCATAAAAGCAATATACAGATAACGCCCGATCCTTTGCAGACTGGACCACAGACGGCTCCCTGTCAATGTAATTTGTGAAGGCTAAGAAGAAATGTTCTTCTCTGTATGAAGTATTCTGGATCAATCGACACTCTAAAGGGGTAGGTGGAATTACCAAGAAGAGGCTAATGCAACAATGGATTGCATGAACTAGCAGACTCCCAATTCCTTTTAACAAAGGGTATCCAAAGATAATGGACACAGCCTTCATCTAATATATTATTGGGTGAAACAAGAGGAACAAAGTACTGCAGACAACCGAGGATTTTGGTTCAACTATTGGAACTGTAACATGGAATAGTCAGTTTACACTCTGTCGCTAGTTATCAGGTAATATGTAAAGGGCCTAATGGAACATTGTAATCGACAAATAAGCTACAGATTTATAATTGTTAGATATGATGAGCTTCAGTATAAATACTATTAGATGACATGATGATTTTAAATTTTTGATCATTTCTTATAAGCTTCTAAACAAATTCTCTTCATACTGTACAACAATGTTAAAGAACAATTATGTTATTGTCTAAAGGTCAAATCTCTCACCATGATTAAGGAACCCTGAACCATATATCACTTAAGAGCATAATAATGTGTAGGTACTTGTTTCCTAGAAAACTATGAACTGTAAAATATAGCAACCTACATCATATCATTCGAGAAACTCCAATGCATAGGTATACTTGTTGCCATACCTAAAAACATATAACTTAATAATAATAAATCCAATGCTACCCAACAACTGAATGCATATATGCAACAAGGGATGATTCTTCCTACAGTGGTTATACCCATCTTTGCAACAAGGGATGGTTCGTCCTACAGTGGTTATAGTTATCTTTGCAACAAGGGATGGTTCATCCTACAGTGGTTATAGCCATCTTTGGCACACAGCCCACACTTCAATTTGATATAAAAAAGGAGGGAAAAATCTTTGGCCTATGGACTTTAAGTTCAATATAACGATAGATATTGATGCAGAGCATAAAATAACTAAATTAGTTGTTAAATACTTATTATGTTATTTATAAGTACGTTTTAAGTTTGTACTTTTATTATCTAGTTAGGAATATTCTATAAAATAAATATACATTTGGTAGTAGATAATTAATAGGTATCAATTATTGCTAAAAGGATTTGTTTCCTTTGATATTTTTTTTTCTTAGCCTCCAAGTTACTTGTCCACCAAGTCTTGGGATTTCTATATAAACAATTGTAATCCTTTTTATTGAATAGAGTTGAATTATGAATTAAATCTGTGGATTTGTGTGTTTCTTGCTAATTCTCTGCGGAGATAGGCCTTTATCCCCTGTTTTAACCCCTTTCTTAACCCCACCCTACATCAAGTGGTATCTGAGCCAGGTTCCGCTACCAAACACCATAGACCAGCCAGCAACAGCCCATGTTAGTCTCCAACACTGTATACAGCCACCAGCAGTCCACCAACAGCTCCAGCAGCCAACAGCCACCACCAGAAGCATCCGTCAGCCAACAAGAGCTGTCTTCCACCTTGTCCAAAATTGTGGCTTCCAGTACCTGTAATTATCCAAAACAGCCCAATACTTCTTGTTTGTTATTGCGGAAAACAATGTCCTCACAATAAACACCCGAAAAAATTGATCTTGAGATAACTTGTGCTAAAACACATCGTCAAGTTACATTGAATTTACTTCCACTACTTCATCCATCAAGCTACGATTATAAGATATTATGTAAAACATTTGATTGCACATCTCGAGTATGAGTGTGAAAGATCATTACTGCAACAAATGTTGAAGGAATTAAAGGACATGAGTGCTAGATTGGAAAAGATGCAACAAACTTGTGATACCATTAAAGCATTAACAAAAAGCATGAAAGAGCCTCTGAAAATCGTAAAGAATTTCGAATCCGAATTCCGAGCAACAAATGGAGCATGATGTGCCACAAAAAGAGGATGACGCGTATGTTGAAATTGAGCATCCAAAGGAGTATGACGAGTTTATTTGTGGAAAAGAAATTTAATCTAATGTGAATCTTGTTGAGCATATCGATTTTATAATTCCAAAATGGTTTTATGAAGTCAAGCGTGATGATATATCTCAATGACTTCCACAAATTCATGACTATATCATATGGAGTCATATTCAAGGTTTATGGATTCTTCTTTACTATAAAACTCGCGGCCGAGTTTTTTTTAAAGGAGGGGAGAATGATGAAGAGCATAAAATAATTAAATTAGTTGTTAAATAAATTATTATGTTATTTAAATATAAGTACGTTTTTAGTTAGTACTTTTATTATCTAGTTGAGTATATTCTATAAAATAAATACTCATTTGGTAGTAGATAATTAATAGGTATAAATTATTGCTAAAGCCTAAAAGGATTTGTTTCCTTTTATATTTTATTTTACTTAGCCTCCAAGTTACTTGTCCATCAAGTCTTGCAATTTATATATAAACAATTGTAATCGTTTTTACTGAATAGAGTTGAATTATGAATTTAATCTGCGGATTTGTGTGTTTCTTGCTAATTATCTGCGGAGAGGCCTTTATCCCATTTTTTAACCCCTTTCCTAACCCCGTCCTACATCAGATATGTTATGGCCCCGAGAAATGGATCTAGTCACAGGTCTATTTGCTGGAAAGAACTCTCTGGTCACGTTCTTGCCTTTCCTGGAAGAACCTATCTTGTTAAAGAAGTTTTGTTGAAGAGACTTCTAACTCTCCTGACTTTTACTGATTAAATGAATCCATGCCTTTTCTCTTTTCATTCCTACACCCCCTTTATATTAAAAGGATGGCTTCAACAAAAAACAGAAGATAAAGATAGGTGCTTCCTACATTTTAGGAGTTACGTGGAATAAGATAAGATAAACTATAAAGCCTAACAGACCTGATCTAAGCTACATTTCCCACAACTCTCTACTAAGCTACATTTCCCACAACTCTCTACAGCTGCGGATTATTCTGATAATACTAAATAAATAAAATACTTTTACTTAATTAATTGTTTTTATTTTTCCTGCTGCTATACTTCTGACCATAGAAAGCATCTCTAACATTACTTCCCTCCTAGACAATGAGCTTGTCCCCAAGCTCAAATTCTAGATAGACTTCTTGAAATAGAGCAACATCTTCCCAAGTAGCTTCTGCGGAAATTTGACTATCCCACTGCACTAGTACTTCAAGCTTACCTCGATTATTTCGTGAACGAAGAACATCAAAAGGCTGAGGAACAACTTTACCGTCAAATAAATGAGGTAATAAAGGAGGAGTCAGAGGAGGTTCATCGTGGAAAGCTTTAAGCATAGATATGTGAAACACATTATGAATGCGACAATCTGAAGGAAGATCAATAGCATAAGCAACCTGTCCCACCTTGTTTAAAACTTTAAAAGGCCCATAAAATTTTGGGGACATTTTTTTCCCAGAACTCAGAACTCTTGCTTACGAACCGTTGACGATAAGGCTATAAGCGGAGCCAAACAAACTGCCCAGGCTCAAAAGACAAATCACGATGATGAGCATCATATGAAAGTTTCATGTGAGCTTGAGCTTGTTGAAGACGTTGCCGAGCATCGCTTAAGATAGAATCGCGATCTTGGAGTGCAATATCAACTCCAGCTACCCTGGTGGCACCTGGTTCATAGGATAAAAGTTGAGGCGGAGCACGACCATAAACCAAATGAAAAGGAGTAGTACCCAATGCAGTATGGAAAGAGGTATTGTAGCAGAATTCTACCCATGGAAGCCATTCAACCCACTTTCGGGGTTGGTCCCCAACTAAACAACGAAGGTACATCTCAATTGTACGATTAACCACTTCTGTTTGTCCGTCCGTTTGAGGATGATATGCAGATGAAAAAGCTAATATTGTGCCACATAGACAAAACAGTTCACGCCAAAATACACTGGTGAAAACTGGATCACGATCACTTACAATTGATGTCGGCATCCATGCAAACGCACAATATGCATAAAAAATACATGAGCAACTGAAGAAGCTGTATAAGGATGAGCTATAAGGACAAAATGGGCATATCTTGACAATCGATCAACCACCATGAACAAAACAGACTTACCACCAACCTTCGGAAGTCCTTCAATGAAGTCCATTGAAATATCTGTCCAGATTTGGTCAGGAATTTTCAGTGGCTGTAGAAGGCCAGCAGCGTGCAAATTTTCCCATTTATGTTGTTGACACACTTGACAACTTTTCACATAGTTGTGGACAGTGTTCTTCATACCTTTCCAGTAAAAATCAGCCTTAACGCGAAAGAGAGTTTTTTGAATTCCTTCATGACAAGAATCATGCGTTGCTGAAACAATTGAAGGAATTAATGGGGATGTGGGCAGTAGATATATTCGATTTTTATAAAGCAGCAAACCATCTTGGACATCCCGATCTTTTACCCCTTCACCGCTAGATATCTTGGAAATAATATCTTGGAGAGTTGTTGAGGTGGCAACTTCATCTTTGATGTTATCAACGAGTAAGGCACGTGGAGATGAAATTGCATAAAGAGTGTCAGATTCGGTGTCCCGACGAGATAGCATATGCAGCTTTGTTCAAGGCTCCAGCTTTGTACTCCACAATAAAATTAAATCCTAACAATTTGCTAACCCAATGTTGTTGAGGTGAAGTTGTGAGTCGCTGTTCTAACAAGAATTTCATACTATAGTGGTCTATTTTAATTACAAATGGACGACCCCAGAGATATGAACGCCAATGTTGAACAGCTTGTGCAAGTCCAATTAACTCTCGCTCGTATGCGGCAATTTCAGATGACGATCCCCCAGCTTGCAGCTGAAAAAAGCAATAGGGTGAGATTGCTGATGTAAGACTCCACCAATACCAGCTCCTGATGCATCACATTCCACCAGAAAGTCCAACTCAAAATTTGGAAGTCGCAATATTGGTGCTGACGAGAGAGCCTTTTTTAATGCACAAAAAGCAGCTTCTGCAGATTCTGACCATTGAAATTGGTTTCTTTTCAACAAGTTTGTCAAAGGTGCAGCAAGTACACCATAATTTCTAACAAACTTGCGATAGTAGGCTGATAGCCCCAAAAAACCGCGTAAAGCCTTAACTGTTTGTGGGCGTGGCCACTCTGTTACTACTGAAATTTTAACATTGTCAACAGAAACTCCTTTTCTGTGGATAATGTGTCCAAGATATGTGACCTGACTCTCGCCAAATGAGCACTTGGATTGTATCAAAAACAACTTGTGTTGCCTTAGTGTCTCAAAAATCAGCCTGATGTGATGAATATGCTCCACCCAAGTTTTGCTATAAATCAAAATGTCATCAAAAAATACTAAAACAAATTTTCGCAAGGGTGAAATACCTCGTTCATTAAGGCTTGAAACGTTGAAGGACCATTTGTAACCCCAAAAGGAACTACCGGGAATTCAAAATGGTCGTGATGCGTGCGAAAAGCTGTTTTCTCGACATCTGCAGGGTTCATACGAACCTGATGATAGCATGACCGAAGATCTAATTTAGTTAAAAAATTGAGCCCCGTGTAATTCATCCAGCAACTCGTCAATCATTGGAATTAGAAATTTATCCTTAATGGTTTTTGCATTAAGTTCTCGATAGTCTACACAAAGTCGCCAAGCCCCGTCATTTTTCTTGACAAGTAATACCGGTGATGAGAAAGGAGAACGGCTGGTCCTAATGATCCCTTGACTAAGCATAGCGGCACACTATTTTTCAATCTCGTCTTTTTGCCGATATGGATAACGGTACGGTCTTACTACAACAGGTTGTGAACCTGGTATGAGATTGATGTGTTGATCACAGCTTCTGGATGGTGGAAGACCGGTAGGTTCTTTGAATAGGTCAAAAAAATCTGTCGGTATGTTGTCCAGCGAGGATCTTTGTGTCGCCTCATCATACAATGCATTAACAACCATTGCTTTTTCCACTACTTCCCCTTTCCAAGTAACAATCTGCCCATGTGACTTGAATTGCATTGTAAGTGATGTAAAATCCCATAATATAGGTCCTAGTGTCCGCAACCACTTCACCCCGAGCACAACATCAAAACTTCCCAGTGCAATCACAAACAAATCAATGCAAAAAGTTTATTTCCCAACTTGTAATTGAACTGCTTCACATATACCAGAGCTAGTAATCTTCTCACCGTTAGCCACTGCCACTTGAAATCCTAGGCGTCGTACCACTGTAAGTCCAGCTTTGAGGGCAGCTGCTTCACTTATAAAATTATACGTGCTTCCAGAATCCACCAAGCCCAACATGGGTTCCTTTGCCACAAAAATCTGCAATTGCATTGTCTGAGAATTTTTAATACCAGAAATGGCATGCAATGATATTTCCGGTGAAGTATCATATTCTACTTCCACATCTTCTTCATCATCTACCATTAAACAAAACAGCCTCTTACACTTGTGCCCGGTTGAATATGACTCATCGCAGTTGTAGCAGAGACCCTTTCCACGCTGCTCTGCCATTTCTGCTCGTGAAAGCCTTTTAATTACGGGAGTTTTGTTGATGCTTCCACTGGATGTTAAACTTGTTGTTCCTCCAGTAGGTCTGGAGTCACGACGAGTTGGTACAACACTTGTGGGAGCTACAGTTTTACTTGGGGTCCAGGATGAAGCAGAGCGTTGTAAACTAATAACATTAGTGATTTGTGATTTTCTTTCAAACGCTCTGGCTAGATTCATGGCCGTCACAAGGTTTGGAGGACTCTGCATCTCCACATCAACTCTAAGTCCATCATTTAATCCAGCAGTGAATAAGTCCACATGTTGGTCGCCTCGTACAGTTGTTGCCCTTGCTAGTAATGTTTGAAACTGTTTTTGATATTCTTCCACTGAGTCCACTTGTTTCAGATTCACCAATTCGCCCAAAGGATTTCCACTTAATGGTGGACCAAATCTAAGGAGGCGGTAAGATTTAAACTGATCCCATTTGAGATCAGGCTCCTCCTGTTCCAACTTATAACACCATAGTTGGGCTTCACCCAGTAAGTGGAAAGCTGCCAAACCAACCTTATCCTCATCGTTCGTTTTTTGATTGCTGAATTGATCACACCTATAAAGCCATCCTAGTGGATCCCCTGAACCATCATACGAAGGAAATTCTAATTTAGAGTACCTGGGTATGATATTTTTGTTGGTGACTTGCTCTGTCGAATCTCTCTTCCCTGATGATTCGTTTTCTTTTTTAGGACTAGATGATTCCTCAACCTCCAGAATTTTCTCCTGATTACCCTTTTGAGATTCCAGAAAGTGTTTTATCTCTAGTATGCCTTCACGAAGTTTGCGAATTTTGTCTCCCATTTTCTTTTCCAGATCCCTTACCTTAATCAACAATTGTTCAGAGTCACCCATGACGTTAAGCTCTGATACCAAGTTGTTATGGCCCCGAGAAATGGATCTAGTCACATGTCTATTTGCTGGAAAAAACTCTCTGGTCACGTTCTTGCCTTTCCTGGAAGAACCTATCTTGTTAAAGAAGTTTTGTTGAAGAGACTTCTAACTCTCATGACTTTTACTGATTAAATGAATCCATGCTTTTTCTCTTTTCATTCCTACGCCCCTTTATATTAAAAGGATGGCTTCAACAAAAAACAGAAGATAAAGATAGGTGCTTTTTATTAAGAGCTACCTGGAATAAGATAAGATAAACTATAAAGCCTAACAGACCTGATCTAAGCTACATTTCCCACAACTCTCTACAGCTGCGGATTATTCTGATAATACTAAATAAATAAAATACTTTTACTTAATTAATTGTTTTTATTTTTCCTGTTGCTATACTTCTGACCATAGAAAGTGTTGGGCATATGTTGTGTACTTGATGATTTCATAAACAAAACATCTAAGTAGATTTTACTTGGTGAAACAATGTAGCACTCGACGGATAAGAATTATAGTCCCGACGGATAACTCATTATAATCCCGACGGATGATTAACTTATTATCCATCGAGTGAGTAGCTTATGTAATAATAAGTTTGTAGCACAGTTATGTATGCACATTTGTATAGAATCTGTAGTAGCATATAATTCATGTTGACTTTAACTAGATATGCAGAATAAGTTGATTAATTGTACATAAATGATGTCTTGTAATTCTGCATAAGACAAGTGCCAAAATAGCTACCGACGGATGATTAACAAAGCCATCGACGGATGATCAAATGACTATCAACGGATGTTTAATATAGGAGTCGACGGATGATCAATTAAACCATCAACGGATGTTCTGAAAGTCGACGGATGATCATATGAAGAATTCAAACAGCACTTGAACAGTGAAAGCTGACACACAGCCGTTGACATGTATACAAACACACTGTGGAAGCCCATTAACTGGGTAATAGAGGACGAAAATCAGCAAAGCTTAAGACTGATAGTTTTTACATTTGTTCATTCTTTTTGACTTTGTAATCTTGGTATTATATAAACCAAGAGTGTAGCAAATAGAAAAATAACTGAGATAGCTGAGAAACACAAAAATAGAGAAATCTTTGTAAGCAGAATCATTAGCATTTCCCGTATTCTCAGTAATTCAATTTGTAAGCAGTTGTGAGCATTCCCTGCACACAGAGTCCTCTCGATATATTATATATATCTCTGGTGGAATTGTTTAAATCCACCAGAAAGTTTTTAAAGACTCTTGTTTTTAATTACTTATGTTTTGATTCAATTAAGTTTACATTCCGCATTGTGCTAATCAAAACAAATATATCTATAATCGAGTTGAACATTTTTATTTCAAGAAAAAGGTTCAAGAATTCCATTCAACCCCTCTTCTGTAATTCTTGCTACATTGTTAAGGGACTAACAATTGGTATCAGAGCAAGCTCTTAATCTACAAAGAGTTTAAAGATCAAAACAATTCAGCAAGATGAACAAGAAAGATGTTGGAGTCAAGATTCCTTTTCTTGATAAAGATAATTACCATCATTGGAAGGTAAAGATGCATCTTCATATGTTTTCTCAAGATGAGACCTATGTGGACTGCATAGAAAGAGGCCCTCATGTTTCAATGAGAGCTGCTACAGGAAACGAGCCATCTGTTCCAAAGCCAAGGCATGAATGGTCTGATCCTGACATTAAACAAGTCAGGAAAGATAAAAAGGCCATAAACATTCTGTTCAATGGTGTTGATGCAGACATGTTTGATAACATCATCAACTACAAAACTGCCAAGGAACTTTGGGACAGAATACAGATAATTTGTGATGGCACTGAGTAAGTTAGAGAAAATAAAATGCAGCTCCTGATTCAGCAATATGAGCATTTTCACAATGAAGAAAGTGAGTCACTCACTGACATTTTTAGTAGATTCCAAAAACTACTAAATGCTCTTAAGTTGCATGGAAGAGTCTATCAGACTAAAGACTCCAATCTGAAATTTCTCAGATTTCTTCCAAAGGAATGGAAACCAATGACAGTCTCATTGAGAAACTCACAAGATTATAAGGAGTTTATTTTGGAGAGACTGTATGGCATTCTGAAGACATATGAGCTTGAGATAGAGCAGGATGAAAGAATGGAGAGAGGAAAGAAGAAAGGAGGATCCATTGCACTAGTTGCTGATCTGGAAAAGGAGAAGGAAGTGAAGATGGAAGCTGTAGAATCAACTTCAAAGGTCTGTGAGAATAAGGGTAAGGGGCTAGCTGCAGAAAGTGAAGAATCATTGAGCCAAGATGACATGGAGGACATTGATGAGCACCTAGCATTTCTTTCAAGGAGATTTGCCAAGCTCAAGTTCAAAAAGAACTTTGGAGCAGCCAAGCCAAATAGAAACATGGTGGATAAGTCAAAATTTAAATGTTTCAAATGTGGCTTGGCAGGGCATTTTGCAAATGAGTGTAGAAAGTCAGATTCCAGTAAGAAAAGGTTTGAGTCTGTGGATTATAAGCAAAAATACTTTGATCTACTCAAACAAAAGGAAAGAGCTTTTATTACAGAAGAGAATGACTGGGCAGCAGATGGTTTGGATGAAGATGAAGATGTCAGCTATGTCAATCTAGCCCTAATGGCCAAGTCTGATGAAACAGAGACAAGTTCCTCAAGCAATCAGGTAATCACTACAAACCTTGCACATTTATCTAAAGCTGAGTGTAATGATGCCATAAATGACATGTCTACAGAATTGTATCATTTGCGTGTCTTAAGTCTCTCACTAAAGAAAATGCTAAAATCAAAGAAAATAACTTGTTTTTAAGTGAGAGTAATAATATGCTTGAGTCTCAGTTTGTTGAGTTTGAGAAACTAAAAATTGAGTGAGATTGCCAAGGAGGAATTAACTGAGTCCTTGATAAAGGAAGAAATTTTGAAGAAGCAGCTCGAGCGTAAACAAGAGGTAATTAAAGCATGCTCAAATCACCAGAGTTCAAGGAATTGAGTCTTTGTGATGAAGCCTGGAAAAAGAATAAAGAGAAACTAGAACCTATTTTGGTAGATGGGTTGCTGACAGATGTAGACTCGACGGATGATGAGGACTATCCGTCGGATAACAAAAAGTGTTATCCGTCGAATGATAAAAATCCTCATCCGTCGGCTGTAAGCAAACCCATTAGCAAAGCCAAATTAATCAAGTTGAATGATAAGTATGGGTCTGTTTCCAAGAACTTTGTTTCAGGAGAGTCAAGTCAAGCTAAGAAAAGGAAAAAGGCTAATGTTGGTCACATGACTGTCAAACAGTCAAGTGACAGACTTGAGAAAATAGAGGTAAAAACAGAGACTAAAAAGAAAAACAATAGGAATGGTAAAGTAGGGATTAACAAACACAATAACTACACACCTGATAAATATGCTCCTAGAAAAATCTGTGTCAAGTGTGGTAGTGTAAATCATTTGTCTATTAATTGCAAATCTGCCATGCCTACTCCCATGTCTGTTCAGCCTCAATTTCCTAACATGAATGTCATGCCTCCCATGCCTGTTAATGCTATGCCTACACAGAATATGAATGCACAGTTTGCTAATATGCCATTTGCACCTAATCCATATTATGCTGCATACAATATGCCTCAAATGCCATTTAGCATGGCTTACTGGAATAACATGTTTGCACCAAGCATGCCATTTCCTGTTAGCCATAACATGCATGATAATTCTGTTGCATTTAGTGGTTTCAAAGGTACAACCTAATTGACTAAGGAAGAATCTGAAATTCCTAAGTCAAATGAAATAAAACCTAAGAAACAGAAGAAGAAAGCTAACAAGGCAGGACCCAAGGAAACTTGGGTACCAAAATCAACTTGATTTGATTTTGATATGTGCAGGGAAACAGAAAGAATCTTTGGTACTTGTATAGTGGTTGTTCAAGACACATGACTGGTGATTCTACCCTGCTCACAGAGTTTAAGGAGAGAGCTGGCCCAAGTATTACTTTTGGAGATGACAGCAAGGGTTATAATGTGGGATATGACTTGATTTCAAAGGATAATGTCATCATTGAAGAGGTTGCCTTAGTGGATGGTCTCAAACACAATCTGTTAAGTATCAGTCAGCTTTGTGATAAAGGCAACTCAGTAACCTTCAATAAAGAAGCCTGTGTTGTGACTAATAATCAAAACAACAAAGTGGTTCTCACTGGTGTGAGAAGAGGAAATGTGTACCTAGCTGACTTCAACTCAACTAAAGCAGAATCTGTAACTTGTATTCTCAGTAAAGCAAGTCAAGATGAAAGTTGGCTATGGCACAAGAAGCTATCCCATTTAAACTTCAAGACCATGAATGAGCTGGTAAAGAAAGAACTAGTAAGAGGCATTCCTCTAGTGGAGTTTACAAAGGATGGACTGTGTGATGCCTGCCCAAAAGGGAAGCAGATCAAAGCATCATTCCGGAAGAAACTTGATTCAGCAATTGAAGAGCCTCTGCAACTGCTTCACATGGATCTGTTTGGACCAGTCAATGTATTGTCAATTTCAAAGAAAAGATTTTGCCTAGTAATTGTAGATGATTTTTCAAAGTTCTCTCGGACATATTTCCTAAAGTCTAAAGATGAGGCTAGTGAAATCATCATCAATCACATAAGGCAAGTTAACAATCATCCTGATTTCAAAATTAGAAGAATCAGGAGTGACAATGGAACTGAGTTCAAGAACTATGTCATGAGAGCATTTTGTGAGAAAAATGGAATCTTACATGAGTTCTCAGCAGCAAGGACTCCACAACAGAATGGAGTAGTGGAAATGAAGAACAGATCACTTATTGTAGCTGCAAGGACAATGCTTGAAGAATCAAAATTACCAACATATTTCTAGGCTGAAGCTGTAAACACTGCATGCTACACTCAGAACATCTCTCTGATTAATCAAGTAAGATGCATGACTCCTTATCAATTGTTCAAGATCAAGAAACCAACTCTAAACTTTCTTCATGTTTTTGGCTGTAAATGCTATATTCTGAGAAATCAAACTGATCAAAATGGGAAGTTTGATGCTAAAGCAGATGAATGAATTTTTGTTGGATATGTTGTTGGTAAAGCATATAGAGTCTACAATCTAAGAACCAACATTGTTGTGGAATTTATACATGTTGTGTTTGATGATAAAAAGATTGAAGGACTGAAAGATGGAGATTACCATGAGAGGCTCAAATTCGACAATGTTGAGATGGTCAGTGATGGAAGTGATGATGAAAGTGATCAAGAAACAGTGTCTAAGGATAATGCAGACAAATCTACCACCAATGAAGCACAAAACTCAACATCCGTCGAGTTACAAAATGCTTCATCCGTCGGAAGGCAATCTGTGTTATCCGTCGGTAGACAACCTGCCTCATCCGTCGGTACTCAAAATTCACCATCCGTCGGGTTATCAAAAGGAGCAGGAAGTCAAGGCAGATCACCCATAGAAAGTACCCCTTTCTCAAATCAAAGATCCACAAACTTAGGGGGAGTTATTAGCAATCAAAACTCAATCACACATCAAGACAACATTGAGGTATCTTCATCTAGAGCTAATCTACCCCAACCAAGGAAATGGACAAAAGATCACCCCTTTGAACTTATTATTGGTGATGTTTTTTCTAGAGTTCAAACCAGGAGAGCAACTCAAGAAGAATGTCTATACAGCAGCTTTCTGTCAAAGGAATAACCAAAGAAGGTAGAAGAAGCCTTGTTAGATCCTGATTGGATTTTAGCTATGCAGGAGGAGCTAAACCAATTTGAAAGGAATAAAGTATGGAAGCTGGTACCTAAGCCTAAAGGAAAGAATCCAATAGACACCAAATGGGTATTCAGAAACAATATGGATGAAAATGGCATAGTAGTAAGGAACAAAGCCAGATTGGCTGCTAAAGGCTATTGCCAGCAAGAAGGAATAGATTTTGATGAAACATTTGCTCCTGTTGCAAGACTAGAAGCCATCAGAATCTTCTTAGCCTATGCAGCCCATGCCAATTTCAAGGTCTATCAAATGGATGTCAAAAGTGCCTTTCTGAATGGAGATTTGGAGGAAGAATTGTATGTTAGTCAACCTCCTAGCTTTGAAGATCCAAATTTTTCAGAGTATGCCACTGCAACTAAGTTTGAATTAAACACTACTGAAAAGTCTGTGGATATTTCAAGCTATAGAGGCATGGTTGGCTCACTTCTGTACTTAACAGCTAGTAGGTCACATATAATGTTTGCTACATGTTTATGTGCTAGATTTCAGGCTGATCCTAAAGAGTCTCACTTGATAGCTATTAAGAGAATTTTCAGATATCTCAAGGGAACACCAAAACTTGGCATTTGGTATCCTAGAGATTCTGGTTTTGATCTAACTGGTTATTCAGATGCAGACTATGCAGGGTGCAGAATTGACAGAAAGAGCACAACAGGAACTTGTCAATTTCTAGGAAACAAACTTGTGTCCTGGTTCAGTAAAAAGCAAAATTCAGTTTCTACTGCTACAGCTGAAGCTGAATATATTGCTGCTGGCAGTTGCTGTGCACAGATTTTATGGATGAAAAATCAATTGCTAGACTATGGTTTGCAAGTTGAGAGGATTCCTATTTTCTGTGATAACACAAGTGCAATTGCTATCACTGAAAATCCAGTGCAAGATTCAAAGACAAAACACATAGACATCAAGTACCATTTTATAAGGGAACATGCAATGAATGGTACTGTAAAGTTACATTTTGTTCCAAGTGAGAAGCAACTTGCAGATATCTTTACCAAGCCTCTAGATGAATCCACCTTTTCTATGTTGGTAGGTATGCTTAATTACTCTTGAATCTATCTGAGTTATTTTGCAAGTTGATATGTAGCCAGAAATTTAACTGATTTTTAGTCATGAGTGAAATTTTGGCTAAGTCAATATTTGCATCTCGACGGATGACCATTATCCATCGAGTTGAGTCATCCGTCGATATACTATATGCAAATAAAAATCAATTACTTTTCTAGAATCTTTTAAAACTCGACGGATAACAGTTTATCCTCATCCGTCGAAGTGTCTAAATCTTAACCGTTAATTCCCTGAACATTATCCATCGAGTATACTTACAGTTTATAAGCATTACACGACGGATAATGGGTGAAATTTTTACAGTTTATTTTTAAACGGCTAATTTAGGCAATTTCTATTGGGTAATTTACTTTTCTTTATTATTTTCATCCGTTGTTTTTGAGATAGTATAAAAGCTTGTTTATTCCAATTATTTTCTTTTATCATTCTCAAATTCAACTGCTTTTATTTTATTCTCTCTCAAGCAAATATCCTCTTTCTCTTCAAGCTTTCATTCTCTAACAATGGCACCTGTAGTAAAGATCATGTCTCAGACTGGGTTCATTTGTGAAAAGAACAACTTCACTGCTTTGGTCAATAAGGGTATTCAGCAATCAGAAGACTATCACAAGATGATGGACTTCGTGAAGAACTGCAAGTTAAGTTATGCCATGCTTGAATCACCCACAATTTACTGTGAAGTTGTTGAAGAGATGTGGACCACTGCAATCTACAACTCTACTGACAAAACCATCACTCTAACTATCAAAGGTAATGAGTTCTGTATCAATAGTGATATGATAAAAGCATGTTTCAAAATTCCTGATGATAATGTAACTTCACCACACAATGACACTGATATTATCAATATGCTTAATTCCATGCATTATGCACTTCCTACTACTAAGCTAAGTGATATTAGAAGATTAGGTCTTGAATCTAGTACACACCTCGGAATCTCTTCAAAGAGATAAAGTTGCTGCCAATAGGATGCCTTCTCAAGCTGGTGAGCCATCTGAAGAATTTGAAGTAAATTCTAATGATGATGACTCTGTTTCTTTGGATGGAAGCATGAACTTAGGGGAAGATGAAGGCCCAAGTTCTGTTTTAAATTTACCTGGATGGGCATGGACAAAGGAATTTATACCAGGACAATTTGATGTGTCTTTGGTCAAGCAAGTGGTGGCTATTCAAAAGGCCCTTCAGGAGACTTCAGATGCTGGTACCAAGGCTATTCTTCAAGAAGATCCAGCACTTAAGACAGAATATGAGTATGGATGAACTAAAAAGAGATATAACTGACTTCAAGACATACAATTCTGAGAAACTGGATTCAGTAATGCCATATGGTACCATGCAAGATCTACTACTGAGATTAAGGAGAGAATCAGATTCTGAAAAGAAGCTAGCCAAGCTGGAAAACAGAGTTCAAGTTATTGAGAATTCAGTGGCTATCCTTCTTCAAAATCAACAGACTCAGAAAAATCTTCTTATGGAACTGGCTAAAGCACAAGGCCTAACTCCTCAACTTGATGATAACAAAAAGGGGGAGAGAGAATCAAGTAAGGGGGAGAAAGGACCAACTGAGGGGGAGAAACTTCAAGTACAAATCAGCAAAGTAATTGTACCTTCAATTACAATCTCCAAGCCAACAGTTGCAGATGGTATAGATCTAATTAAAGCAACAGCAACAAATTTGAAAGTTGCTGAAAAAGGAAAGTTGAGTTTGATCAACTGGAATAAGATTGATGAGGAGATACAGAAAAAGTTTGAACTAGTCAAGAAGCCAGTTAAGTCAACCATCCATCACTCTCATGTCAAGCCAATCAGTGTGAATGAGATGAGCATGAATTATCTGGAAAAAGGACAATCTTCCTGCATCAAGTCTACAAAGGCTGAAACAATTCTTAAACCAAAGGCAAATTATCTAAAATCATCTTGGAAGAACCCTATGGACATTGTGTATGAGACACGCAAGCCTGATGAAAAGAAGCTTCTGTCAAGATCTATTGTCTTCTATAAAGATCCAGCTGATTCAGCTTCAAAAAGGAGAATTGCTAAGATATTCAGAAATGGAAAGGAAATTTGTGTGGTAGCTGGACATCCACAATTTGCTCAAGCAAAGAAAGAAGAAAAAGTCAGATTAAAGCAGGAAAAGAGGCAAGTTGCTCTAGATGCAAAGAAGTCTAAACAAAAGAAAGAACAGATTGCTATCTTGGCCAAGCTACAGGCTGTGAATTCTTCTCAACAAATTCCCTCTCAACCATCTGAAGCTGTTGAATCAAAGAAGAAGATTGAAGAACAGAAGAAATCCCCAAGAAAGAAAGAATTGGCTAGAAGAACAAAAAAGAAACTGGATGTTGTTGACAAGAAATTGGAAGATCAATTTCCTAAGGAATCCACTCAAGCTACAACTCAAGCATCAAAGCCCTCTGTGGTATTTGAAGACATAAGGGTGGTGGATCCCTACAGGAACATACATGGTGAACCTATTGTGCCAAAGGATGAGCCAATAGAGTGGGATAGAATACCAATTCCTGACTTCAACTTACCAATCCTTAGCAAGCCAAAAAGGACAAAGTCAAGGGCAGTCAAAAAAGTGAAGCTGTCACCTCTCAAATCTAAGTTAGTAGTTAAAGCTCAACCCAAGGTCAACAGGGGAGACTACTTGTACTTGTGTGACATCAAAGAATTTTCAGATCTAAATCTTTATCTGGATGAACTAGATGAAGTGAGGGCAATTGATGCATACAGAAACCTACCTGAAAGGTTGGTGTTCAAGTACAAAGGAGGAAGGGAGATTCAATGGCCACTTCACAGGATTCTTCAAGAAAGTCAAGCTGTGCTGATTAAAGTCTATTCATCCTTCAAGAAAAACTTTGGGTTCAATGTAACTGCAAGAAGACTAGTATTGGAGAAGATTGAAGAGCTGAGGAGTGTTAGAGCTAAAGATGCACTCCCAAAGACTCTAATCATCCCATACACAAGAAAAAGAGTGCATCTAAGGTCCTACTGGCAGATGGAATTCATGGATGACAAGGGTGTAAGAAGATGCTTCAGATTAGAAGACCAATTGAGTATCTCTAGCAATGAAACTCTCTTGGAAATGCAAGAAAAGATAGATCTCTCAGAATCTGATGAACTGAAATTCCACAGACAGCTCCAGAATCAAATTGAGGAAAATAACAGAAAGCTTGGAAGAAGATCCAGACCTTCAAGGAACTAGAAAAATCTGCTCAGGCTAGAGGAGCATCTTGAATTGACTGTGAGCCAAACCTTGTACATTTTGTTTAATTGAAGCACTTTCAGTTTATCTACTTATCTTTAAAGATATATGTTCAGGATGTTTTGTTATCATCAAGTATCTCTTAATTTATGGCTACAATTCCAGTAGACATAAATTGGGGGAGATTGTTGGGCATATGTTGTGTACTTGATGATTTCATAAACAAAACATCTAAGTAGATTTTACTTAGTAAAACAATGTAGCACTCGACGGATAAGAATTATAGTCCCGACGGATAACTCATTATAGTCCCGACGGATGATTAACTTATTATCCATCGAATGAGTAGCTTATGTAATAATAAGTTTGTAGCACAGTTATGTATGCACCTTTGTATAGAATCTGTAGTAGCATATAAGTCATGTTGACTTTAACTAGATATGCAGAATAAGTTGATTAATTGTACATAAATGATGTCTTGTAATTCTGCATAAGTGAAATAGTGCCAAAATAGCTACCGACAGATGATTAACAAAGTCATCGACAGATGATTAACAAAGTCATCGACGGATGATCAAATGACTATCAACGGATGTTTAATATAGCAGTCGACGGATGATCAATTAAACCATCAACGGATGTTCTGAAAGTCGACGGATGATCATATGAAGAATTCAAACAGCAGTTGAACAGTGAAAGCTGACACACAGCCGTTGAGATGTATACAAACACACTGTGGAAGCCCATTAACTGGGTAATAGAGGACGAAAATCAGCAAAGCTTAAGACTGATAGTTTTTACATTTGTTCAGTCTTTTTGACTTTGTAATCTTGGTATTATATAAACCAAGAGTGTAGCAAATAGAAAAATAACTGAGATAGCTGAGAAACACAAAAACAGAAAAATCTTTGTAAGCAGAATCATTAGCATTTCATGTATTCTCAGTAGTTCAATTTGTAAGTAGCTGTGAGCATTCCTGCACACAGAGTCCTCTCGATATATTATATATATCTCTGGTGGAATTGTTTAAATCCACCAGAAAGTTTTTAAAGACTCTTGTTTTTAATTACTTATGTTTTGATTCAATTAAGTTTACATTCCACATTGTGCTAATCAAAACAAATATATCTATAATCGAGTTGAACATTTTTATTTCAAGAAAAAGGTTCAAGAATTCCATTCAACCCCCCTTTTGTAATTCTTGCTACATTGTTAAGGGACTAACAGAAAGCATCTCTAACAAGATATGACCATTATAGCATTAGCATTGGCGGATAATTTTGATTTTAGCACCATAAACCACTTTTTGGTGTCAATATGTAGAAAGAGATACGGCCATTAGTAAAGCAAAAGCGCTTATATTTAGATCAATAGATTTACACATACTCAAACAGATAGAGAAGTGCTCTAGCATAAAATCAATCTGTATTCATAGTAATTAAGTATAATAATTGGAAAAATGATAAGTGGAAAATTAAATTGTAAGAGACATGATTGCAAGAATATGTACATCCATGTAACGAGTAATTAACAGGAGGTATTATGGAAGGCAAAAATAGTGAAGTGAGAAAGTGAGAAGAAGGCATAAAAATTCAAACTTTACTACCCCTGGTTCCATGAGACCACCCAAACAGTTAAACTAAAATCTTATTTGATTTCATATCGAAGCTGATGATCCGAAGTAAGCAATGATTAAAAGTGAAGGACACTTTTTGCTCAGAAAAAGGTATAGGTCATGGAGCTTACTTGCAGTTCTGATGATGAGCTACTTCTCTTTTGGAAAGCACTATCCATCCCATAATCTGAGAAGAAACCCGATGAATTTGGGGGGGGCTACATGTCCAGTTAAATGGGTTCCTGTAGAATCCAAATCAGCAGATGAAACACTATCTGTGTATTCAAACCGAGATGCAAATGAGGATGCTACAGTCGGGTTGCTATCCGAAGATGTAGAAACTTGTACAGGTTCTTCTTCAGGCTTCTGGTCATATAGGCTTTCACTGGGCTGCATTGAAGGAATGAGTTGGACAATAAGACATTTAAGTCGCATATAAGAACTGATAAGAAAATTATTGCACAAGTATTGGTGAATTTCACATGTATAATATTAGTCGTCTATATAAATCAGTTATTAAGGACAAGACAGAGTAGCTACAATAGGGTCTACCTTAGAGGTAAGCTTTCGTGCACCAAGCCCGCCAGTCTTCCCAGATTTCTTAGCACCAAGAGGCTTCTTGACGGTGCTGGTGAGAACTGAATGAGAAGCTTTTACTCTTGGTGAAGCTCTTGGTGAAGCAGGAACATCCTGAGATTCATGCTTTACGGGAGAACTTTCTTTGGGGGACTCTTCAACCTTATCTGAAATTCCATTAAAAGCTTGAATAGACTGAGAAGCAGCAGGTGACACCTGTAAACCTGCCTCCTCCTTGGAGCTCTTAGCAACTTCTTTTGAAAGAAGTTGTTTATATAGTTCGGCAGCCCTTGATGTATACTTTGCCTCAATCTTTCCTCCATCATTCCAGCCATGCTGCTTGAAGAAAACCTGAGCACGATTATTTCCCCCAAAACTCATAATTTTTAATTGATCTGGAGTCCACGAATCTAGATTTGTTGACCTACATGTTCTTACAAAGGTCTTAGAATTGAAGGATTAACACCTTCATCAGAAATGTATTTAATACATTTTAAAATCGCAGTGCGACGTGCTATGTAGATTACAAATAAAATAATTGCTTAGTTATGGCTCTAAGACTATCAGCCATCTTAAGTTCAAATATACAAGACTATCAGCCATCTTAAGTTCAAAATATTTGACAAAAATTGCATCTTGATATGCTTGGGTTTATTGGAATAACACGGCAAAAAATTCCTTAGCATCTCAAAATGAATGATAACTCAAAATAGTATATAATTGGCATATTCATAGAGTATACTAGTTATGTCTTTACTAGAATGTAGCACTTGGCAAGAGGTCTGCTGAGATATTCAGAAAAGATGATAAGCATATCAGAAGGATATATAGATCCTCGGTCTTGTTCATATTTCCCAACTGATAAATATCTAAAAAGCAATTCTTTTTATTGAACAGAAGATGGACAAATGATGATCTGACGGATACATCTCTTAAATTCCAATATACAGATAAGCAACGTCAATTACAAATGTTTATATCAAGGCACCGCATTTTCTTTTCTGGAATTTAAATTTAAGGCAGCGAGACCAAGAGAACTAAAGTTTTTCTCAAATACAGAAGTCTCTTAAAATCTCGGGAGCAATGTGATTAAAGATCTGTACAAAAAAACAACTATGATTCAGCACATTTCTTAATAACTTAGCTAAAGATCATCTTCCAGCATCAATTTCCATCAGGTATATCATATTAGTATCAGACCTAGATATTTTTTACTTCTTGAAATAGACCCTAAATTCAAATATAGGACATCCTCTAGATGTATAATTCAGCTAGTCAATTAATAATTATCAACCCCACAAAAGATCATAAAAACAGTTTAAAAATGTAATTATTATAAAACAAACATGAATATCAAGTAAAAGCACACAACCCCAAAAAAATATAAAAAAATGAAGCGAACCTAACAAAGCTGACATGGACAACAAGACTGCGATGAACGGCAGAATAATCAATACAAAGAAATATCCCATAAGTAACAGAAGCCCAATTTGGATTCTTTGCATTACAATCAAAGCACATCTGCATCAAATCAATTTATTTCAAATCTATAGAAGAGAGAGAGAGAGAGAGAGAGAGAGAGAGAGAGAGAGAGAGAGAGAGAGAGAGAGAGAGAGAGAGAGAGAGAGAGAGAGAGAGAGAGAGCGAGAGGGAGAGGGGGGGACCTTGTTGTCAGATTTAGCTTTGAGTTTCCTGAAAAGATATTCTTGTCTGTGAAATTAGTGTCAGTAGCCATAGCTAGACAATAACAATCAGGCAATTTTGAGTTTCTAAGGAGAGCCTGCTGTGAAACTGTGAAACAGCTCTTCAATACATACATATATATACTAATATACCCGGAGAGGGAGAGAGAGAGCGTATTGAAGCCTGCTGGCACATTTGTGAAATTAGAAAAAAAATACTTAAACATTTGTCAACCTAGGAGGTCCATTTTATTTATAAAGATTTTTAAATATTAAAAATCTGTATAAGTGTTAAAAATCTTTAAAAATAAAATGGATCTTCTAGGTTTACAAATATTTATCTTTTCTTTATAAAGATGGCTAAGTATAAATATGGTCAAGTATTTCAAATTTGTTTTCAAAATTTATCCTGCATGACTTTTATTTTAATTCATTTTCAAAACTTGTCCTAAATATTTTTTATTTTTATTTGTGAACGCATTTAAATGCGGCATCTTATTTCATTATCCCGAAAATTATCAAATATGTCTTATACATCAGTGTTTTGAAACGGTTTTTTGATAATTATTTTGATCACTCACATTATTTCTCTTTACTTATTAGTTGATTAATTAAAAGTTTTCATTTGTCATATATGATTTGGTTAACTTTAGCATCCTATTTCATGTATTATTTGTCATAATGTAATTCACTTATATAAATAACAATCTCTTTCAAATGTAAATGAGTTGAAATTTTGAATTTGAAAAAACTAATCTACCTAAAAGCTATTTAAAAAAAACTAAATTCAAATAATTTGTTGTAAATCTTATATAAATATGACCAAATTATACATAAATATATATAACGTAAATAACCAAGGAACATCATCTTTTGCGCCGACAAGTCTACCACGCCTCCGGTGTGCTTTTGAATTACCAACCAATTCTTCAACAAATAATTTATGAATAGGGATTTCAATCCTTGTCGGAGCATTAATAGCAGGTATGTATGATTTTATAACATTTCTAGAATCATTAAAAGCATTCTGCTTTTGATTGGCAATAATTTGCATGTCTATGATTCTTATAACCTCGGATTTACATTTTTTTAGTACGTGGATCCATATCATTTAATCTCGATGCATTTCATCATCGTTCAAAATTTAACTTATGCAAAACATTATCTCCCCCTAATGGGTGGAACACGGACTCATCAAAATGACAATCAGCATATCGAGCAGTAAAGACATCACCAGTTAATGGTTCAAGATATCTTATAATAGATGGTGAATCAAAATTAACATATATACATACTCTTCTTTGCGATCCCATTTCAGATCTTTGTAGAGGTGCAATGGGAACATATACAGCATTGCCAAAAATCTTTAAGTGTGATATATTAGGAATTTGACCTAGAACTAACTTCTGAGGGATTATTTATGGTAAGCAAATGGGTTTATCCTAATTATATTTGAGGCATGAAGTATTACGTGACCCCAAACAAATGCTGGTACTTTCACTTTTAGAAGTAAAAGACGAGCAATAAGTTGAAGTCTTTTAATCAATGATTCTGCTAAACCATTTTGTGTATGGACGTTGTTCGATTGAGATTCTTACTGACATACAATAATCATTAAAGGTAGCAGATGTAAATTGAGTAACATTATCTAATCGAATTGATTTTATATGATTGATAAGAAACTGAGCTCATAATTTGATTATTTGAGCAAGTAGTTTCGAAAATGCTGTATTTCGGGTAGAGAGTATAAAGACATGATACCATCTAGTTGAAGCATCAATTAGAATCATGAAATATCTAAATGGTTTAAATGATGGATGAATAGAAGAAAAACAAAAATTACAGAGTGGCATGAGCATTACCTGGAAAAAAGAGAGGTAGATGAGTGTAAGGATTTTGTTAATCCTTATGAGAAAACTCTGACTATTAAAAGTTATGAGATGAGTGTAGTGAGAAGTAGTGAAACTACTTTAAAAGAATATAGAAGATTAAGTGGTTCTTTACTTGATATTGCAGGTGCTCAGAGTATTAAAGAAACAGTTGCTGATATCCATCCTGTAGTCCCAACAGTAAACTTTAATGCATCAAATGCTGATAATTTCCCTGCAACTCTATAGTACTGACACTTTCTTGCAGTCCACTCATATTTCTATTCCATCCACTGGTATTCTCTCTGTTCTTGCTGATATTCAAGAAGAAGAACAATTCACTCATATTCACTCCACAATTCCTGAATCACCACATCACTCAACAGGCACTGAAGTTTTGGAGATAAATGTTGAAGCTCCACTTCATATAGCTACAATTCTTGAAGGTGTTGAGCTAAATGTTGATGGTATGGCAGTTTTTGAAGCAGATGGATCACATAATGCACCAATTCTTGACTCTTTCTAAAATATTGATGCTGAGGATGAAGTAGCACAGATAGTTCAGGAACCGGTTGCTAATGAAGAATCTGTACATGATAGTGAGCCTAGTGATGGATAAGATATTACTGAATCTAATATCAATGTACAATTAGATTCTGATGAAGATCTTGATGAGATTATCTTTTCTGAAGGCATGACAGAAAGAGAAAAATAATTGAGATTAGTTGAGCGGGATGCTAAAAACTGTAAGGAGTTTTTGATTCAAAATGGAAGGATGCTTCACATCCTATCTCTGTGACTAATGCTTCCAGACATTTGGAAATAACAGATAAGAACATTATATATCTTGATATTCTGATTCATTTCAAAGCTTTTACATTATTGATCAAAATAGTTTAGAATACTCAGTCTCAAGCTAATTCTCATATTGACAAACTTAATGAATCTTTTTTCGAAACCAAACTTACTGCTTCACATGAGATGACCAAGAAATTGAGGTCTATCATTACCAAACAAGACAAACTGGAAGCCAACCAAGCTAAGTTGGAAGCTACTCAAGAAAAGATGTCTGGTCAGTTGGATGAGGTACAATAATCTTTGGAGCTTATTGTTTCACTCTTACTTGGTGATGATGCCAAAAAGGGGGAGAAAGTTTTAGAAACTAAATGTAAACAACTCCAACTGAAAGATGCTACTGACAAAGATGATGGTCTTGATGGAGGAAGTAAAGGAGGTAGAAAAGAGATTTCTAGAAAGAAATATGGAAAGCTAGTTGGTACTAGTTGATGAGGATCAAAGAATGAATATGTTAATTGGGATTTGGATATGTGTACTAGTTGTGATGTTCAATTGGAGAGGATACAAACATGGGTTATGAAGCTTACTTGGACAACAAGGAATAAAGGAACGATGCATGATGTTGGACAAGTAGCCGATTATTATATAATTATTAATTCAAATTTTGCTTGTAAGTTTTTACCTTTCACTTGAAAGGGTTTTTCTTGTTTTAAGCACTTAGGATTTTATTTTCCTATTTGGATTTGGTTTTTGTCTTTTTTCTATTCAGGTTTGGTTTTTAAATTTGTTTCCTGGAAGGATTCAGATATTGGCTAATTCAAGCTGATATTGAATTTCTCTTAGAATCCAATTGGGTTTGGCTTATTGTCTAAGCCTATAAATACTCTTCTCATGTAATCTTTTAAGGGAGACAATGGATGATATAAAACTTTTGTTTTGAGATAAACTATGAGTAGTTTTTCTTTCCTCTAAACTTCAATTACTGGATTGTTTTGAAGGTTAGATTCGAATTACTTAGTTTCTGGATTGATCTAAGCAATTTGAGACTCAAAGTTCACATTTCTGGATAGAACGTGTTCTTTTGAAATATCCTCTTCTTCTCTTATCCCTTTTATTCTTCTTCTTTTCTTTCTTTGTGGAGAGATCCACATCAATTTGGTATCAAGAGCCAAGGTTTTTTCTCCAATTTCTTAATTGTTGGGAGATCTAGGTTTCAAAAAAAAAATTACTATTCACGAGTTACTGTTCACGAGACTGTTCACGGGTTACTGTTCACGAGTTACTATTCATCGGCACTGTTCATGAGTTAATGTTCATCGGCACTGTTCACGGGTACTATTCATCAAAAAAATTCAGATTTTTCTTATGGCTACGGATGAATTGCTCAGAAAATTACTTGGAAACTTAGATGAGATTGATAAACGTACTCAAAAGCTTGCTAATTCAACGAAATCGAGGTTTGATGAATTGGATAAAATTTTATTTAAGGTGAAAGATAGTGATGAAGTCTATGATCCTGGTATAGAGCTTGGTTATTTTACAGGTTTAGGTAGCATAGATGATTTTGTTTAATGGCTTACACAAGTCGACAAGATTTCTGCTTATACAGGTTGGACTGAAATGAGAATATTCAAGATTGCAGCGCTTAAACTTACAAAGAAAGCAGGCTTGTGGTTTGATAATCTAAACACAAAAAGAGTTAGATCTAGAAAAGAAAAGATTATGACTTGGACATCTCTGAAGAAGAAACTTCGTGCAAAATATATTTCTTTGCATTATAAATTCGAATGTATAATGAAGATGACATCCCTCTCTCAAGGTACTATGAGTGTTTCTGAGTATACTTCTGAATTTTATAGATTGCGCCTTATTTGTGACTTGGAGGAGACGGAAACAATAAAAATTGGAAGATTTATTCGTGGATTGAATTTGCCTATTTATCGAAAGGTTAAATCAAGTCCATATATCTCGTTTAATAATGTATGCAATCTTGCATTGGAATTTGAATCTTTTTAAAAAGACGAGAAATTGAAGTCTTCCCTTCACGAGTTCACTCTTTCAAAAGAAACTAAAGAAGAAGACTGTGTCGGTGTGGAGAATGTTGCGAATCTTGTTGTTGATTACCGGGTATTACGTGTGGCAACTACATCAAGTGTCGATGAAAAGGATGAACTAGTTATAAAAGAAGCTATAATAGAGAAGTATGAAGAAAGAAAGTCACTTGTTGAGCAAATTTTGGTTGTTGAAAAAAATCAGAGAGATGCATCTCCTAAATTTGTGTGTGACGACATTGTTAAAGGAGAAGAGATACTAAAGGAGAAGTTCGAAACTAAAGAGGTTGTGTACAAGGAAAACAAAAACATCCTAGTGGAACACATTGATTTTATGGGGGTAGAGAACTTGTTGAATGCACCTATCTCAACAAACTATCTTATTCTTTCAAGTTTACTTCCTAAGATACTGGTCATGGAATTGCAATTCAACACTTTCAAGTTCTACGAGAAATCATCTCGTTGTGTGCTTATTCTTAAATATTTTAGAACTCGAGGATGAGTTTTTTCAAAGGAGAGGAGAATGATGAGGATCAAGGAATGAATATGTTAATTGAGATTTGGATATGTGTACTAGTTGCGATGTTCAATTGGAGAGGATACAAACATGGGTTATGAAGCTTACTTGGACAACAAGGAATAAAGGAATGATGCATGATGTTGGACAAGTAGCTGATTATTATATAATTATTAATTCAAATTTTGCTTGCAAGTTTTTACCTTTCACTTGAAAGGGTTTTTCTTGTTTTAAGCACTTAGGATTTTATTTTCCTATTTGGATTTGGTTTTTGTCTTTTTTTATTCAGGTTTGGTTTTTAAATTTGTTTCCTGGAAGGATTCAGATATTGGCTAATTCAAGCTGATATTGAATTTCTCTTGGAAGCCTATTGGGTTTGGCTTATTATCTAAGCCTATAAATACCCTTCTCATGTACTCTTTTAAGAAAGACAATGGATGATATAAAACTTTTGTTTTGAGATAAACTATGAGTAGTTTTTCTTTCCTCTAAACTTCAATTACTGGATTGTTTTGAAGGTTAGATTCGAATTACTTAGTTTCTGGATTGATCTAAGCAATTTGAGATTCAAAGTTCACGTTTCTGGATTGATCGTGTTCTTTTGAAATATCCTCTTCTTCTCTTATTCCTTTTCTTCTTCTTCTTTTCTTTCTTTGTGGAGAGATCCACATCACTAGTGGTACTTCTAAAACCACTGGTAGTCAATCTAGAGTGGAGAAAGAGGGGGAAGTGGAAGACAACAATAAAAGCTGGTTGTGACTATAAAGCAAACTCCGATAGTCACAAATGCTGATGAAGACCAAGGCATTTTAGAGATAGAAGCTCGTGCTGAAATAAGTCAGTTTTTACAAACATTGAATTTCAAAGAAAAGAAGACAACTCTATCCTACAAGGACCCAAAAATACAAGCATTTGATTCTGAGGCGAGTAGAAGGATTTTTGAAAGGGAAATTCCAGGAATTGATCTTGAATAGTTAAGGCTTATGGAAGATGTGACGACTGAGAATTTTGTGACGTAATTAAGTCAATAAATTATGATTTATGTGAAGTGATTACAAAATATATGATTAAGTGATGATTATTGTCTTTATTGTATATTAGTATCTGAGAGCGTAGATAGAAGCGTTCCAATTTAAAGAGTCAGCTTAGGAATTAAGCTGAGTTGTCGGGCCGTCAAGTAGAACGGAACCCGTCCTAAAAAGGGATTAAAGTATTTAAAATGTGTTATTATGTGAAATGAAATGCTTGAGTAAAGTAATGTGTTCTAGTGACGTGTCGGTCGATAATGATATTATAAAGCGTAATTGAAACGCTGAGCGTCGGGCCGTCAGGCTGAACGTGACCCGGTACGCATAGAAAGGAATAATATTAAAGAAGGACAATATTTATTATTAGACATGAGTTTTGATGTGTTCATATGTGTGCTTGCTTGTCTGTATGCATGATTACGTGATCTGTTGATATTTTTATGAATTTAAGGGAATTATTTGATTTAAAATAAAGTTTTTTTAACCTTCGCACATTTTTATAAAATTATCTGAGTAAGATAAAGGCATGAGATTTGTTCTATTATCTTCGAAATAGTCCTAGAGACTTTCTAAAAATGATGGACGGATTTATTTGGTGATCGTTGCATTTTAAATTGATTTTTATGTGCTAAAATGCTATATTTAGTACGAACTTGTAAAAATCATATAAAATCAACCGTGCGCTCAAAAGTTTATTATGAGTAATGGTTGGAAAGCTAATTTCAAGATTCACATTTTAAAATTATCATTCGTATCAAATTCATCTTTTCCGAGAGAGATATTTGCAAATCGAAATCATTTCCTTTTTAAGAATAAAGAGTGAATTGGAAACAAGATAACCTAATTACTATACTACCCCTCCCTTGGTAGTATATAACCTCACCCCACCCCCTCTTTCTTTCTTTTTCACCCGAGAATCTCTCTTCTCTTTCTTTTTCTCTCATTTTCTTTCTCCCTCTCGGGACTTCTCTCTCTCTCACTCTCGGTACTCTCTCTCTCTTCAATCTCTCTCTTATTCTTCATCCTCTTTCGGTTATAAGACCATGAATGTGTGAGATTTTGCTTTATCTATCTATATATATACATGCATGTCACTATCTTCAAAGTTTTTGATAAAATCCAAAGTTGGATTTGGTGGTTTGATTCGGTTTTCATGAAAACAAAAGGGGTTTTGGTTCTTAAATGATTTAAAGTGAAGATGTGTGCTTGCATGTGTGTAATTACTTGTGTAAATTGGTGGTTGAAGGTTTCAAACCCCCGAATGGGGGCACCACCGTGAAGCCACCGCCACCGGTGATGAACTCCGGTGAACCGGTGGTGAGCAATGATGTTAAAAACTGAGCTCTAGTATCTTTAAATCAATTATTTTGTGTTTGTATGTAGTTTTTTTGATGAAAAGACGAATGGTATTGTAGTTCAAAAGTTAATGAGTTGATTTTGTTGGTTGTGGATGTTATTCTAGCATAATGTTAAAAGATTAGTGTGATTAAAGATGTAAGGGTATGAAATTAAGTTTGCATGTGAGGTTTCTTTGATAAAAGAAGAAGAGGCCGAATGGCTCTTAATTTTTGGGAGAATCATGTTGATTTTGTTGATGTGAATGATTTATTGATAATTGTTTTTATAATTGGTAGAGTAATTAGAATGAGTTATGGTTAAAATTCTAAATTGATGCATGCATGTTTTGATTCCTAGAAACTTCGAATGTCACTACTTGATTAAGTTGTGTTAAGTGTTAAAATGAGTGATCATCCATGATTACTTTTAAATTATGAGTTTAAATGAGTTGTAAGAATGAAATTGAACTAGTTTGGGATGATATACTTGATGCATGTCAAATAAGAGCTTTGCATGTTTGATTCTTGTTGTGTTAAGTGATAAGGCCGAATAGGCCATAGGAAATAAAGGTCAAGACTTGATTTTTGGTAATTGAAAGAATGATTGAGTATTTATATGTGAAAATCATTGGATTTGTTTGTTTGATTGTTGTTGAGGTTCGAATTAAGAAATAAAAGAAAAGGGGAATTAAGTTGATTGATTTTAAAAGCTATAAGTGCTAGCTATGGTCGTAAATAATTAGCTATGAATAAAATCGTGTACTCGTATGAGTTATAATGTTTGATTTGAAGAATAGTCAAGGTTAAGCGAGTATAAGTTGATTATCGAGTATATATAAAGATATAAAGGCTATGAGAAAAGAATGTGTTATGTGTTATGTACATGTGTGTATATAAGCTATACTTGTATAGTTCAAGTCAAAAGTATAAGCGAGTTATCGTATTGAGTGATCGTTCCGGGAACGAGAGTTGAGAACTGATTAAGGTTTTGGTTTTTATTTTAGATTCGGAGTGTGAGGGCATTCAGGCTAGGAAAAGGAAAGGTATACTAGGTGGTAGTAGTTCAACCTTCATGAAACAGGAAAGCGAATTCAGGCAAGTAACTCTAATTACTTGTGTAAATGGTTATAGAGAGGATATTGTTCTTGCCATGTAGAATATTGAACTGTTAAAAGAATAAACCTTGTTATTGATTTGAGATACCTTGTCTTTGATCTTGTAAACTGTTATTGATAAGCTCATTGATTCGACCCTTTGGTAACCTATCCTTCCTATTCAAATTATTTGTTATACCGTGAACTGTTATAAACCCTGTAAGTACCTTTACGAATCCCTTGTAATGATGCTATATTCCTTGATTACCATATTCCCTATTGACCCTTGAAACAGTTTTGATTCTTCTAACTTAAGTTCCTTGTTATAATTGATTCAAGATCCCTAAAATTGCACCTTGCTTATCCTTGATTCATTTCCTTAACTTTGATTTCTTGAAATTGGATTTAAGAATGAGTTTCGACTTGAAAGAGTCCGAATGAGTTCATATTCTTGGTAATGATAAAATAAATTTAGAAAACCTACTTTTTTAAACTCAAGGTTTTCCAAACGAATTCCTGATGGATTTGATTGGACGTAAGAGACTAGTGGGACTAGTCCAGTCATTGTAAGAGGCTAGCGGGGCTAGTCCAGTTTAAGGCTGAAATTATGCCATTTGGTACCTTAAAGACCGGATGGAGGTCGATACGGGTTGATCACCCGTATTATAATGAAATGAAAGATAAAGTGGTCCAATCAAGGGTTCTATATTGATTTTTTTAAAAGGAATTGAAATTTTCTACTCAGTAATTGATTCTTGAAAATGAAATAGTTTATATTGCTTTGAAAAGAGTTGATTGCGATATTGTGCAGCTTATAACTTGTGAACCCTGATTTTATCCCGTTGATCATATAGCTGATTCCTTATAATGAAAAGATTGTCGCTTTCCTTTTTGAAAGATCACTTGTGATCCCGATAATGATTTGTGATGAATGTCAGCTTTCACCCTACTTTGAACCTTGTTCCTTGAAAGCCCCAAATTTTTCCTTCATAACCCTTTCTGAACCCGAAAGATAGAAACTTGCCACCTAGATCTGATAAAGTAGAATGCCCTGAGATTGGTAAAGTATATTGTGGATTTTATATCGTAGAACTGCTTTATAGTTACTTGCTGAGTTTTATACTCATATGTTTTATTTTAATCTAACCATGGCAGTTTAGCAAGAAGATGGCCAGACTTAGGTGCACTGCTCGTAAGAGCGTACCTGGTGGTCCCTATTGTGTTGAAGGTTTCCGGTTGCCAGAGCAGGTTGTGATATTTTTGAGTGAGCAAGTGCTTAGCCAGGGAGATGTAAAGATACAATGGGTTATCTGTCGGTCCCAAGCCGGGATCGACTATGTATATTTAATATTATTTTGGGGTTGTAAGTTATATTTTATGGTTGGTAGTTATAATCTTGTCTCAGACTTTATCCTGTTTGATCCTGTTAGTAGGTAATCGGGGTTTATCCTTATTTAATTAATAGATTAAAGGTGTGTGGGTCCTCATTTCCTAACCCCGAGATTGAGGGCGTCACAGAAGAGGAATTCAAATCTTTTAGATCAGTAACTGTTGATACTGTCTCACCATATGAAGATATTCCTGGACAAGGACCCACCAAAGGTGTTGTAATCAAGGAAATCAGTCAAAGTGAAGCTGAATGATATGTTCAAAGGTCTCAAGCTATTTTAAATGCTGATAGGAGTTACAAAGAAAAGGAGAAGATTGGTGAGAAGTCTAAGTCCAAGCCTAAGTCAAAATCTAAGAAGAAATCAGTATCTACTAAAACTCAAAAACTAATGGCTCCAGTTTATTCAGTAAGTTAAACTCATGATGGTGTTGATGAAGAGAAGATTCTTGAAGAAGAAGTTAATCGGGTTCAATAGAAGAGAAAGGGTATTCCTGGATCTGATTGGGCTGAGAAGTTACAAATTATTTCAACCACGGACAATGCTCAAGTTGAAGAATCTACTGTGATATTCAACCCGTCACAACCACTGATACTACTCAAGTTGTTGACACTGCAATTCAAGAAATAAAATGTAACGACCGAGAATTTTGCATCGTAATTAAGAAAATAAAGTATGTGTTATGTGATGAGATTATAATTATGTGACTAAGTGATGATTATTTGTCTTATCTGGATACTAGAGTTAAGGAGCGTGGATAAAAACGTTCCAATTTAAAGAGTCAGCTTAGAAGTCGAGCTGTGGTGTCGGGCCGTCAGGTAGAACGGAACCCGTCCTAGTATGAAAATTAAATAATATAAAATGAGAATTGTATGTGAAGTGAATGAATAAAGTATTTCGTCCTAAGAGACGTGTTGATTGGCAAAGATAATGAGAAGCGTAATCGAAACGCTGAGCGTCGGGCCGTCAGGCTGAACGTGACCCGGTACGCATAAAAGAGGATAAAGATTAAAGAGGGTTAGATTCTATAATCCGACCTAAGTTGTTTTGTGACTGTATATGTGTGATTGCTTGATTGTATGCATGACTATGTGTTCTGTGTCAATTTTGTGAATTTTAAAGGAATTATGTGATTTAAAGAATGGTTTAATTAACCTTCGCGCATTTTTATAAAATCATCTGAGAAGGATAAAAACATGGGATTTGTTATGTTATCTTCATAAAGATCCTAGAGACTTTTTAAAAATAATAAGTGAATTTGATTGTTGATCTTTGCATTTTTAAATTGATTTTATGTGGAAAATGTATTTATTAAAGCAAGATTGCGAAATTCATATAAAATCAACCGTTCGCTCAAATTCTTATTATGAGTAATGGATAAAAAGCTAATTTCGAGACCTACCTGTTAAAATTATCAATTTCAATAATCTTCGACTTTTCGAGAGAGAAATATTTTTATTTTTGAATTTCGTTGCATTTGAGTAAAAAGAGAAAGAAAGTGCAAGTCAAAAAGGAATTAATGAATTACTAAATTGCCCTTGTTTTGGTGGAGTATAAATTTCTCCTTCCTCCCCCATTTTCTTTCTTCTTGCTCCCGTGACCTCATTTTTCTCTTCTCTCTTTTCTCTTCTTCTCTCACTCGAACAACTCTCTATCGGCTCTCTCTTCAATCTCTCTCGGCATACCTCCTTTTTCATTGATCAAACTCATCAATCATCCCTAATTCTTCTTGCTAAACACTTATGTGTACGTAGAAGTATGTGCAAGTGTGTGATTAGGCTTGCATGCCGAAGTGTGTGTATATTTTCGGGTTCGGTTTTGAGCCAAGAACCGAGGGCTTGCTTGATTAGTTCGTGTTCTGTGATTACTATGCTGAAATCAGATTGCATGTAGTGTTGCATTTCTTTTGTTAAGAAATCGGGGGTTTCGTGGTTGGACACCCTCGAATGAGGGCACCACCGTGAAGCCACCGCCATCGGTGATGAACTCCGGTGAACCGATGGTGAGTTGTGATGTGTAAACTGAACTCGAAACTAAGTATACTCTAATTTTAGTGGTTGCATGTGGTCTTTATCTATATAACCGAATGGGTTTTGTTTTTAAAGTGATCAAGTTAGTTTTCGACAATGAAATCAATGGTGGATAGTTGTTAATAGAAAGTTTGTGATTTATAAACTTGAAATGATGCATGCATGTTAAGATTTCTTGAAAAATTTAGAAAAGGGCTTTGCTTCTTTGATGAAATTCAAGTGGATGTTTGATTAAATGATTCCATTGATTGTGTTAGGAAGTAAATGAATGCATGCACATGATTGTTGCTTAGAAAATCAAAAATTGAGGTTGCATGTGGATTTTTGCTTCGGGTTTTGTTAAATAAAGAAGAGGAATTCGGTTTTTGTGAATTAATCTTGTTGAACACTAAATTTATGAGGCCTAAAAGTGATTGCATGATAGTTTTAAAGAAGATCAATTAGTGTATATTAATGATTAGTCTTTGAGTTGAAAACTATGTTTTTGCCGAATGAAAATAAGATAAAAAGGGGGTTAATTATTGATTAAGTAAATGCATGTTGGTTGAATGAGTTAGTTGTTGTATGATTTGATGTTTAAGTGAATGGAATGATCTAGTTAAGAACTAAAACAAGTGGGAAATGTGATGTATTGCTTTGCGTGTTAAAATCCATTCTTGAATGTTGATTCTTAGGAATAAAAGGTGAAATTGAGTGAATTGAATTGCTAAGTGAGATTTTGATTGTATGACAAAGATTAAGAAGTGGTATGTTCGAATTTTAATAATTAAACAAAAGTGTTGATTTCGATCCTTAATGAAAGTAGGATTCAGATTTTTGGTTAAATAGGAATGAAGTTTAAGTGCTAAATGATCCTTGTGAATTGCATTAGTTGTGTTTGTTTATATGAGGTTGAAATTGAATATATGTGGATGTGTTTTGTATGTATGGTTTGACTTAAGGGATAGAAGAAAAAGGAAATTAAATCGTTTGTTATTAAGAGCTATAAGTGATAGCTATGGTCGTAAAAGAGTTATGATAGTATGATTTGAGAAATAGCCAAGGTCAAGCGAGTACGGTTTGATTGTTAAGTATATAAGGAGCGTGGATAAAAACGTTCCAAATTAAAGAGTCAGCTTAGAAGTCGAGCTGTGGTGTCGGGCCGTCAGGTAGAACGGAACCCGTCCTAGTATGAAAATTAAATAATATAAAATGAGAATTGTATGTGAAGTGAATGAATAAAGTATTTCGTCCTAAGAGACGCGTTGATTGGCAAAGATAATGAGAAGCGTAATCGAAACGCTGAGCGTCGGGCCGTCAGGCTGAACGTGACTCGGTACGCGTAAAAGAGGATAAAGATTAAAGAGGGATAGATTCTATAATCCGACCTAAGTCGTTTTGTGACTGTATATGTGTGATTGCTTGACTGTATGCATGACTATGTGTTCTGTGTCAATTTTGTGAATTTTAAAGGAATTATGTGATTTAAGTAAAGGTTTAATTAACCTTCGCGCATTTTTATAAAATCATCTGAGAAGGATAAAAATATGGGATTTGTTCTGTTATCTTCATAAAGATCCTAGAGACTTTTTAAAAATAATAAGTGAATTTGATTGTTGATCTTTGCATTTTTAAATTGATTTTATGTGGAAAATGTATTTATTAAAGCAAGATTGCGAAATTCATATAAAATCAATCGTTCGCTCAAATTCTTATTATGAGTAATGGATAAAAAGCTAATTTCGAGACCTACGTGTTGAAATTATCAATTTCAATAATCTTCGACTTTCCGAGAGAGAAATATTTTTATTTTTGAATTTTGTTGCATTTGAGTAAAAAGAGAAAGAAAGTGCAAGTCAAAAAGGAATTAATGAATTACTAAATTGCCCTTATTTTGGTGGAGTATAAATTACTCCTTCCTCCCTCATTTTCTTTCTTCTTGCTCCCGTGACCTCATTTTTCTCTTCTCTCTTTTCTCTTCTTCTCTCACTCGAACAACTCTCTCTCGGCTTTCTCTTCAATCTCTCTCGGCATACCTCCTTTTTCCTTGATCAAACTCATCAATCGTCCCTAATTCTTCTTGCTAAACACTTATGTGTAGGTAGAAGTATGTGCATGTGTGTGATTTGGCTTGCATGCCGAAGTGTGTGTGTGTGTTTTCGGGTTCGGTTTTGAGCCAAGAACCGAGGGCTTACTTGATTAGTTCGTGTTCTGTGATTACTATGCTGAAATCAGATTGCATGTAGTGTTGTTGCATTTATTTTGTTAAGAAATTGGGGGTTTCGTGGTTGGACACCCTCGAATGAGGGCACCACCGTGAATCCAGCGCCACCGGTGATGAACTCCGGTGAACCGGTGGTGAGTTGTGATATATAAATTGAACTCTAAACTAAGTATACTCTAATTTTAGTGGTTGCATGTGGTCTTTATCTATATAACCGAATGGGTTTTGTTTTTAAAGTGATCAAGTTGGTTTTCGACAATGAAATCAATGGTGGATAGTTGTTAATAGAAAGTTTGTGATTTATAAACTTGAAATGATGCATGCATGTTAAGATTTCTTGAAAAATTTAGAAAAGGGCTTTGCTTCTTTGATGAAATTCAATTGGATGTTTGATTAAATGATTCCATTGATTGTGTTAGGAAGTAAATGAATGCATGCACATGATTGTTGCTTAGAAAATCAAAAATTGAGGTTGCATGTGGATTTTTGCTTCGGGTTTTGTTAAATAAAGAAGAAGAATTCGGTTTTTGTGATTTAATCTTGTTGAACACTAAATTTATGAGGCCTAAAAGTGATTGCATGATAATTTTAAAGAAGATCAATTAGTGTATGTTAGTGATTAGTCTTTGAGTTGAAAACTATGTTTTTGCCGAATGAAAATAAGATAAAAGGGGGTTAATTATTGATTAAGTAAACGCATGTTGGTTGAATGAGTTAGTTGTTGTATGATTTAATGTTTAAGTGAATGGAATGATCTAGTTAAGAACTAAAATAAGTGGGAAATGTGATGTATTGCTTTGCGTGTTAAAATCCATTCTTGAATGTTGATTCTTAGGAATAAAAGGTGAAATTGAGTGAATTGAATTGCTAAGTGAGATTTTGATTGTATGACAAAGATTAAGAAGTGGTATGTTCGAATTTTAATAATTAAACAAAAGTGTTGATTTCGATCCTTAATGAAAGTAGGATTGAGATTTTTGGTTAAAAAGGGATGAAATTTAAGTGCTAAATGATCCTTGTGAATTGCATTAGTTGTGTTTGTTTATATGAGGTTGAAATTGAATATATGTGGATGTGTTTTGTATGTATGGTTCGACTTAAGGGATAGAAGAAAAAGGAAATTAAATCGTTTGTTATTAAGAGCTATAAGTGATAGCTATGGTCGTAAAAGAGTTATGATAGTATGATTTGAGAAATAGCCAAGGTCAAGCGAGTACGCTTTGATTGTTAAGTATATATGGATATAAAAACTATGAGAAAGGAATATGCTATGTGCTATGTGCTTATATGTATAAGCTATATTCGTATACTCGAATCAAAGATATAATCGAGTTATCGTATAGAGTGATCGTTCCGGGAACGAGAGTTGAGAATCTGATTAAGATTTCAGTTTTATTGTAGATTCGGAGCGTGAGGGCATTCAGGCTAGGAAAGGAAAGGATTTACTAGGTGGCAGTAGTTCAACCCTCAGGAAAGCAAATTCAGGCAAGTAACTCTGATTACTTGTGTAAACGGTTATAAAGAGAATATTGTTCATACCATGTAGAGTATTGAACTGTTAAAATGTGAAACCTTTGCTTTATGAAACCCTGATATTGATTTGAAGAACCCTTGTTCTTAATAACCTGTTATTGATAATCCTATTGATTTCACCCTTTGATAATCTGTCTTTCTGTTCAAGTTACCCATAATGCCATGAATTATGTTGAACCTATTGATTATCTTGGTTAACCCTGTTTAATGATATTCTATTTCTCTTGATCACCCTATTGATCCCTAAATCAATGTTTATCCTTCTAATTTGGTGCCCTGTTATCCTTGACACAGAATTCTTGTGAATTGTTCCTTGCGTATCTTTGATTCACTCCCTGAACCTTGTTTCTTTAAAATATGATTTAAGAATGAGTTTCGACATGAAAGAGTGTGAATGATTTCAAATGCTTGGTAATGATAAAAAAATGGATTTTAGAAAACCTATTTGTTTTTCCAACTCAAGGTTTTCCAAATGAATTCCTGATGGATTGGATTGAGACGTAAGAGGCTAGTGGGACTAGTCCAGTCATGGTAAGAGGCTAGTGGGACTAGTCCAATTTAAGGCTGAAATTATGTCGATTGGTACCTTAAAGACCGGAATGGAGGTCGATACGGGCTGATCACTCGTATATAATGAAATGGAAAGATAAAGTGATCCAATCAAGGGTTCTAATTAATTGATTAAAAGGGAACTGAAACTTTTATTCAGTAAATTGATTTTTGGAAATGAAAATGGTTTATATTGCTTTGAAAAGAGTTGATTATGTTGTTGTGGAGCTTAAAGCTCGAAAACCCTGATTCTTGAAATACTGTTGCTTTCCTCTATCGAAAGATCTATTTTGATCCTATAATGATTTGTGATGAATGTCGGCTTTCGTCCTGTTTCGAGCCTTGTTTCTTGAAAGCCCCTCCTATTCTTCAGATACCTTTCCTTATCCCAAAAGATGGAAATCTGCCGCCTAGATTAATTAAAGTAGAATGCCATAGTTTGTTCAAGTATATTGTGATTTGATATTGTAGAACTGCTATATAGTTACTTGCTGAGTTTTGTACTCATTCGTTTTGTCTTAATCTAACCATGGAAGTTAAGCAAGAAGATGGCCAGGCTTAGGCGCACTGCTCGTAAGAGTGTACCTGGTGGTCCCTACCGTGTTGAGGGCTTCCGGTTGCCAGAGCAGGTAGTGGTTTTTATGAGTGAGCTCGCGCCTAGAAAGAAGTATATAAAGATACAATGGGTTATCTATCGATTCCCAGCCGGAATCAATATTGTTTTAATAATAATATAGTGGGTTTGTAAGTTATATTTTATGATTGGTAGTTGTGATCTTGTCTCATACTTTATCCTGTTGATCCTGTTAGTAGTTAATCGGGGTTTATGCATATTTAATTAATAGATTAGAGGTGTGTGAGTCCTCACTTCCTAACCCCGTGATTGAGGGCGTCACATAAAAGATGATCATTCAAATTCTGACAGGAACTTAAACTCTGATTCAGATAACTTAAACTCTGATAAGCCAGAATTAACTCTTGAAGAAAAGAAGAAGCTGTTATGGGGAAGCAAAACACCTACACCTAAAAGAGATTTTTCTGAGACTAGTAATAAGATTTGGTAACTCACAGTCTAGAAGAGCTGGAAGAAGAGGTGGTTTGGGACTTCCAAATGTTGATACTTATACTAGCAATGCTTTAATTCTTAGAGAGCCTGGAAATCTGACAACGATTGGAGAAAATGTACAACTTGAAGATTTACAGAAGATCATATTTTTCCAGATAGTGCTTGATTTGTATGACACAAGTAAGCCTAAAGAGAAGATATTATATTTTCTGGAATCTGGAAAAAGGTTAAATATTTTACAAGAACGGATGAGAGATAAACCATGGCAAGAGTTGGTGTTATTCCCAAACAATGCAACAAGAATTACAGAAGGGGGGGGGGTTGAATGTAATTCTAGCTCTTTTTTCAATTTTAAGACTGTTCTTACTCAATATATATAATAGTGTTTGATTTTGCAAGAAGTGCGGAATGAAACTTGAATTTAAATCAAAACACAAATTAATAAAATATAAAGCTTTAAAACTTTCTGGTGGATTTGAACTTATCCACCAGAGATATATATTAGTATGAGAACTCTGTGATGCTTGAATAGCACACAGCTGCTTACAAGTGAACTTTCAAACTTACATAGAAATTCTTAACAAATATAGCTTTATCTATCTCTCTGAAAATTATGCTTACTTAGTTGTTTGTTCTACTTGCTACACTTGATTTATATATCACCAAGTTACATGACAGTAAGATAAGACAATAAGATAAAAAAATATCTAGTCTAACTTCATGTTGCTACATTACACTAATCCAACATCTTTGAATATCTTCATAATTGCATGGAAATGGTAATGCTTCTTTGTTCTCTAAAACCTGTAATTAGGCTGCCATATTCCATTTGCAAACATCCGACGCATGTGACTGTGTTGTCACTATCAACTGCTATTTTGAATATGATCATCCGTCGGGACTATGTTGGTCATCCGTCGGGAGCCTTGTTGATTATCCGTCGATAGTCTTTGTAGATCATCTGTTGGTAGCCTTTTTGTCACTTGACTCCATTTCACTTATACAGAATTACAAGACATCTTATATTTATAATTAGCCAATCTATTTTGTATATCAATCGAGTAGTCAACATGACTTAAAGAATCCTATAGCATCTACTTAACTAAAACATTGATGTTTGAAGAAATGTGCTACAAAACTTATTGTTACATAAGCTACACTCTCGATGGATGTTCAGTTGTCATCCGTCGGGACTATAAAGATCATTCGCCGGGACTATAATAAAACATCCGTCGAGAGCTATAAAAACACTAAGTTGAATCTACTAAGGTGTTTTATTTAACTTATCATCAAGTTCACAACATATTCCTAATAGTTGGAATATGTTATCACATTACTCAAGGTAATCATCTCTACTACTGCTAGATCGTCTGCTTATCTAAAGGACCTAGTATAAAGGAAACAGAGAGGAATGACTTACAAGTCAAAGTACACTCCAAAATATATTGATATATCTGGAAATGCTATTGATATGCCTATTGGAGGAGCCATTGTGATTATGTCTTTAGGAAGACAAGTTCTTACTTTTGATCCTGATGGTGAGAAAGTTCGATTCTTGGAACTGGATGACTTGTCACTTGGAAGATCTAATTTACATGACCTCCGAACTGCTATCTATCAGAATGATGAATCTATAGAAGAGCTCAAGGATATCAAATAGAGGATAGAGATGTATTTAAATGTTCTTGAAGCAAATCTACTCAAGAAATTCTTTGGTGATGCTACTGGATTTACTAGAGTTCAAAACTGAAGTTAAAGTCTGAAGACACTGACTGTAAGATAGTTATTTCAATGTATTTCTACATTTAGATAGTTTTGACATCATCAATTATGAACTTGTACATATTTACATAATGCACTAGTTGAGGGAGATTTTTAGAAGAAATTGACGATATCAGTATTTAAACTATCAGAGTTTATTGATCAGCATTTGATATCAGTATTTGACATTAATATCATCATCAACATTTGCCATCACTATTTGCTGATCAGTTTTTACCATCAGGATTTATGCATATCAGTATCTGTCGAGCTGTAAATCAGGAGATATCAAAGGAGTATGTATTTGCAAAATATATGTCAGTGTAGGACTTTACTTATTGTAGCAATCTATAGATGGATATATTATATGATTCCTTATTGTATTGTAATAGGATTCCTTATTGATTCTGTAACTGTAAAATATATAAGCACATATTAGGTTTACATTTTATGTGTTACACAAAGTTATGAATTGTCATATCATTCATATAACCTAACAACTCTCAAGGATAATTGTTCATACTTTGAGAGAGTATTGTAAACAGTTTTTATACAACAATAATAAAAAATTTTGGTTCAATTTTGTATGTTATCTCAATTTTATAGTTGAACTGCATTCACCCCTCTCTAAAGTTCGTTTAAGGACTAAAAATTTAATTGGCTATATGAATGCAATAAGATAGGTAGAGATTTGTTTTGAAAAATCTTGTAACTTGGTTTTTATATGGTTGTTTCTTTTGCAAACTTATGGTAAAATGTTACATTTTAACTTTTAATCTAATGTGAAACATTGTATTATTAACTCTTAAAAACTAGAAGCTTTAATTTTAGTTGGTTAAATGAATGCAATAAGCTTTAATTTATTCTTGAACTATTTTACTATGGTCTAAGAGCCTAAATGTGCTGAATGCTAGAAGTTCTAAGTGTAGGATTTAGGTTTTAGTTTATCTTGCGGTTACGGTTTTGTTATCCTACATAAGTCCTTACACTAGTACATAAAAGGTCTTCAACAACATCCAAAAAAATGTTAACATTGCTGAAAAAATGTAGTCATAAGTCGTAGGATAACACTTTGGTCAATTTTGAGGGTGTTGAAAATTTAAATATGGCCTTGATGTTGTGCCAGCACATTTTAGAAAACTATGCCAACATCCATATTATGTTGCCTTAAGATCCTATGCTGACATTTTTTACTCAATAGTAACACCATCACTTGTGTTGGTGTTAACTAACATAATGTTGATGTTGCCATAATTCTTTTTGCAATATCTTTATCCCTCTATAGCAACACTAGTTCAATAACATTTTTTATTTTTGCCAACACCTTATCATGTTATAGCAACATAAGTTAATTTATTTTTTCCAACACCTTATCAGACTAATGCAACATTTTTAGTGATAATGTTTTAGTAGCTTGTTCTCTAATAAAATATTCCTGTATTAATTAAATCAATCAAAAAATACACACGCCATATACAACTCAATCAACTTAAACAACTTTTACTATAAATACTTGAATAAAGAACTTTCAAGTCATACCAACAACATAAACTTTCAAAACATACTAATTCTAACTACTCCGACCAAAACTTTCTACTTGAATAAAATTACATGCATTAGAAATCAATTTTTAAAATTGACCTTCAGCTGCTAAATAGTTCATTAAATTTCTAGAGAAAGATCACCAACCGAACCGAAGGAAGATTATCAACCGATCCTTCAATCTCTTTCTCAAAAGCAGCCCTGCCGAAAAACCTAAATCAGAATATTAATTCACACAAAAATATTCAAGATAGAGGACTAATTGGACAAGATTACTGAAAGCAATGATAATCAACTAGAAAAGAAGCTTCGAACTTGGCCAAAATTAAATGTCAAAATGGACACAAAACTATAATTATATACAATCTCTTTTGAATAGCCTGTACTCTAAGATTTTTAAGAAATAAAAAAATTATCATTTAAACACAAACTCCACGCTGGGATAACTTGAATTACTAACATATTTTAAATAAAAAATTCAACCCAAAATTACAATTTTAACTTAGTGAAATCTCATCTCAAAGTTGAACAATACACAGTTTTCGTCGATTTTACATTATTGTCACCAAAACCTTAATAACTTTTTAACTGCTAACTTAAATGACACGAAGTTTTCGCGTGCGCGATTTAGAGACTGTCCTTAACACATGAATTTTAGATACTACCTCAATATAATGTACAGGACATCCATTTTTACTGTCAAAGAAAAAGGAGCTATTTTATTGAAATATAGCATAAAAGCTTTAAAAATTGTACTGGAAAAGTATATTTGTATATGCAACCCAAATTATGCCTACAAGACTATAAGAGAACATAATTTTAGATGAAATATAATAACCTTAATATTTTCTTTTTTAGAAAGCATATTTAACCTGATGTTATTTTTACGGATTGGAAAAACTTTATTTATACGAGTATCAATGTATCTGGTATTCTACGATGAGAGATCAGATTTTCTTATTCCACATACCTCATTGGATTTCCTAGGAGTGATTCAGAAAAAAATCAAAAAAAACATCACTTGAATAATGATAAAGGATCAATTAAAAGTCTCACCTCGTAGAGCAAACAAGATCTGGCGATCCATCAACAAGTTCGATTATATTCTTTCTTCTCCCTGCCAATAGCCATTAAACCAAAATCACTATAGATTATCTTTACAATGAAATAGTAGATATCCGTCACTCAACGCACTGGAATGTATTCAAAAGCTTGGAGATAATTATATACACTGAAGTGCTATTCTAGGAAAAAGATTTCAAAACACCAAGATACCTTTAACTATAAGAATAATATATTCTGATACAAAGCTATCATACATGAATGCTAAAATTAGAAAATGGTGTAACAAAAATAGAAGGCACACCATCTCATATATGAAAAAAAAAAATCAGTACCAAAACATATTCTTATGAGACTCTCGACGGAAATTAGAATTTGAATCAAATAACGATGTTATATCTTGATTAGCAAATGTTATAAACCACTTCAAACCCTCATGCTGATGTTGAAGACTTCTCATGTTCTCGTAAATGAATATAAGGGTCCAAGATTGAATCTTAGGTACACATGTACCCTAAATATGAATAAATATGTTTAGTCCCTGGACCAACTTGGACGCTACTACGATGTAATTATGTCTACATATTATATCTCATTACCTCATATCTCAGAATAATATGGAACCATTCCTAGTTATTCTGTTATTTGAAAATAATATGGATGGAGGAAATCAAATAGTGCCAAGATCCAACATATGCATGACACTTATTACTTTTATAATGCAAAACATCATAATTATAATACTTAAACAGCATAGCACTAATACAAACAATAAATAATCAGACACAAGACAACTCCTCTTACGTGGACTTTATATATGTATCTAAATACATACATTATGCCTTATTTGATTCAGAAGATACGAGTGCATTCAGCTTTGGAGGCATTTCCTGACATTTTATATAGTGATTGGCTCATGACACGCGCCTGCAAACCCATTTTCTGCATTCTCATCTCCCTTATTAATAAACAAAGAAACCAAACCATAAAACCTTTGTGAACTTCATTATTATTAAATTAATATATTAAGAAGAGTGCTCTCCGCATACTTCAATCTTAGCTCGAGGAGTAAGTGTAGAGATGGAATCAACATAAATGAGATTGATAGCACCTGACCTACACATACAATCTGCAACTGATGTACAAAATAGAGGAGGAAATTACAACATATACATATATCAAAACATATAAATAGTATAAAAACCTCAAAAATTTCATAGAAACATATAAACAGGGCACACATTTAAAACCCCCAATAATAATTAGGGTTTGAAAACCCCGGAATTAACAACTTAAACCCCCCCAAATTAGGATTAGTAAACAAATTATAAGAAAAAACCAAAATTAGGGTTTGTAAACCCTACATTAAAAAATTCTAAATCGGGTTTGTACCTTTAATTAAACGGGATTAAGTGGAGCTTTGAAATGAAGCTAAAAAAAATGAAACAGGGTTTAAAGAGATTAGCATTTGAGCGAAGCTTTTAAATAAGATGAGTTGTGGAAAGATGAGCGGCGGTGACGAGCTTATGTGGGTCGGCGAGATGAGTTGCAACTAGGTGTTTGTGTGGAGAGACTGAGACAAGTTTGTGCTTGGGTCATGTGTTTTGTCTTTGTTAGGGAGAAAACACGAGCTAAAATTACACGCAAGTATACGCGTTCACAAGTAGTATAAGATATAAATCAGATTCGTTCCCACAGGGACTGGTTTAGGTTAAGTTTAGATTGTGCACTTATGCAACAATGTATGGTTATCACTCACTGCTAAGCCAATTAACAAATTGAGTTTTGATTTAACTAAGAGATTATACTAATTAAAATTAACTAAGAGAATTACGGTTTAATTAACTATATGAGACAAACATGGGATTTTAACTTCATTAAATACTTCATTCAAAGTCATTGTTCTCAACCTTAGCATGCAATGGTGATGACAACTAATCGGATTACACGAAACTAGTAAATGCCAACTTTCATTGCACGAATACCCTACTACCAGACATCCACAAAAGAGTAGAAGCTGAATAGACACCAATTATGTTGAGCCCTATATGTCTATAGAAATTTGACAACATAAAGGTTTAATGAATAAGGTATCTATCGTGATTACATAATGAAAGTAAGATGGTTAAAATTACCTACGAATCATGCATAACAATTATACATGAACCTATGCTAGCATGGCAAGTTCTAAACCTATATATTCACTTTCGCTTCAATAGAGATTAACACACTATCTTATATGTTAGCTACGCACATAAGACGAATAAGCACAACCAATACTAAGATAACAATCAATCACCACACACCAATATATTGAAACAAATTAACTATAAAAATCCATAAGTAAATCCGTTAGAACCCCACGATAACGATTAGTTCATAATTGGACTTATTGTCACCATGGGTTTCAATGAAAACATGATAATAAACAATATAAGAGTACTAGGGTTTAAGACAAATTGAAAACAAGCATCCAAAGTATCAACTAAATTGAAGAATACGAAAGTCTTCATCTCCGGAGCCGTCTTGTGCTCTGTAGATCTTCGTATTGCTCTCCCTAGTCTCTTTGTTGTTAAAAACATCTTTTTATCACTATATATAAGCCCCTAGTGGACCTGGACCCTCAAAATCATCAAATTCTACTAAAATCAGGATTCTGGGGCAAAAAGGGCGGGGCGGCCGCGCTTAAATCAGCGCGGGCGCACTGTTTTTTGGTAGTAAGGCGGGGCGGCCACGCTGGTTTTGGGGTTGGCTGCGCCTGACTTCTGGATTTTTCTGTTGATTCTTCTTTTGGCCGTATCTTGAGTTCTACTCGTCAGAATTAGGCGATTCAACTGCCCACGCGAAGCTAACGAGATTATCTACAACTTGAGAATGGCTCAGGCTTCCAATTATTAGCTCTTTTCAGCATATTTCCTTGAAAACCTCCTTTCTTCATTTAAACAATGCCTGAAATGTAATAACACAAAAATATATCAAAAATACCAACAACTTGAGTCCAAAATACCAACTTAAGCTTGTAATGAAGCTTTCCAAGTAGATTTAAAATCCACTAATCATACCCCCAAACTTGAATCGATGCTTGTCCTCAAGCATAAACAGACTCAAAAACTATAAAATAAACCTAATGCATGAATGCAACTACGTGAATGCGACTAAATGATAATGTAATCGATCCCCTCAGAATAGCCATAACCAAATGAATAAGCCAACGCCTCTAAGAATGCAATAACTTAAAACAGAGTTCGAATAAACCCCACAAACTAACTCACAAACCAGAAACGTGCGTATGTGGAATGCTTAACAGATATACCCTCAATGCTAGACCCATAACCATAACCTATTTATCATCAAAACAATCATAAGTTTATAAACAGAATAGGTGTTAAACGCATAATGACTCACAACACCTCCTTTCTACTGGAGTTATAGAAGGATTCATGCTATTATTGAAGACATAACAAAGATTCTTATTTGATCGTGCAATGAATGAGGTCCCAAAAGACTTATGCAATAATACCCATGTAGCGAACGTTAGGTTAGCGGATCCCAGACTATAAAAGCCTTAGGTCACTAGGCACAAAGTCCCCTAGAACTTAATAACTCGAGTATTAAAGAGCCCACTCGTGATCAATTCTGCATAATCACATACTTTTTTTTCTTTTTTTTCTTCTTTTTTTTCCAATTTCTGAATGAGTGTGTTTCGCTTTCATCTTATTCAACCCTATACTACTCATAAAAATATGAGCCGGCTACTAGCCATTTGACGCCTAGCCTTATTCACAACTAGCAATGAAATCCAAGTTTTTCTCCAATTTAAAAATCAGTGCTCCTACGTCATTACGAGAATACCAAAAATTCTAAATATAAACAAGTGATTAAATCTTGACGAATAAACAAGTATAATCATGATCTAGCTCAAAAGCAAACCTATAAGACTTGTGATTTTTTTTACCTAACATGCAAATCAATTCATTAGGACTTAAACAACCCTCTATTCGCCATCACTACACTCAAATCAACATCAACTTATCAGACAGAAATAGCTCAACATAAGGGATCATGTTATATGCATGCAAATGCAACTATATGAACTAACATAAAAATACAAACAAATATGCAAACAAATATGACCTAAATGAACAATCATGCAAAAATATGAATGAATTAACAACTATACATGCAATACGAATCTATATGAACTATATGGACACACACAAACTAATCCTTACATTATCACCCCCAAACTTAAAATTTTCAATGTCCTCATTGAAGGTAATAATAAGGATTCCAGGCATACCTAGTTAGCGGAATGATCACCCTCTTCGGGTGGAGGATCAGGTGGCCAATAAACCTTGACACCAGTGTCTCGGAAAACAGTGCCCTAGGCCTGGGTGAAATCTGTAGCAAAATGACGGTGAATGTCATGCATGGCCTCTGTACTGCTCATCACCAACACCCGTCTTATCAAATGCCTGCTGCACATGAGAAGAACCTTCTGTAGACATGGGAGGATCCGTCCGGCCGCCCTCTACATCATCAAAAATATATCCCAACCTCTTATCATGGGATGCACCTAAGAATGTATCACTCAAGTGATCTGGAAGTGGGTTGATCTCAAGTATGAGAGCTTCTTCAATAGACGACTCAATATACTCCTGAGAAATTTTCAGCTCTGCTAACCCAAGAGAATCGAATGGCATATCCAACTTCCTCTTCCACAGAGGGGTATTCAAAACCTGCAGTTGCTCTACTCCTTCTTCATCTTTAATAACAGATTCTCGTATTAAGGATCTCTCTAAGGAATCTGACTTTAGCAATTGCTCAAGCTTCAAATTCATGATAGAGTCAACCCGCTCTACTTTAAAGCACTTCTCTTTATATGTGGGCAACTTTATTACCTTGAACATATTAAAAGTGACCTTCTGATCTTGAACCTCATCGTAAGCTCTCCTTTTTGAACATCGATCATAGTTCAGCCTGTAGCCAAGAATGGTCTTCCTAAGATAATGGGAATTTTTTATCCCCCTTAAAATCCAGAAGTACAAAGTCAACAGGGAAGATAAGTTTGTCCACCTTGACCAAGACATTCTCCACTATACCTCGTGGATAAGTGATGGTCCGATCGGCCAACTGCAAGGACATTGTTACCGGTTTCAAACCAAGTTTCTTGAACACAGATAAGGGCATCAGATTGATGCTAGCTCCCAAATCACACAAGCATTTGTCGAATAACAGATTGCCAATGGTGCAAGGTATCGTGAAGCTTCCTGGATTTTTAAGCTTAGGAGGTAGTTTTTGTTCCATAACAACACTGCACTCTTCCGTTAGAGCAACGATTTCCAACTCCTCAAGTTTTAGCTTCCGAGATAGAATACCCTTCATAAACTTAGCATAGCCTGACATCTGTTCTAGAGCTTCAGCAAAAGGTATGTTGATATGCAGCTTCATGAAAACTTCCAAAAACTTGGCAAAGTGTTTGTCGAACTTATGCTTTTAAAGCCTTTTAGGAAATGACGGAGGTGGGTAGACCTGTTGATCCCCTGTATTACCCTCAGGATGATTGCTTACAACAACTTTCTTCTTCGGTTCCACCTCGGCATCCTTTTGCACCACTTTTTTAGCTACAGTCTCATTTTCTGGAATTGGAAAAAGTGAGTCGTGCTTGCATTCTGGACAGAATTTTTAGACTCTTCGTCTTGTTGAATTTGGGGGCTTACGACCTTTCCAGACCTCAAGGTGATGGCATTCACCTGTTCTTTAACTTCCCTCTTACCTAGATTACCTTCTATATCACTAGGAAGCGTTCCTAGTGGTCGATTGAATAAGGAATTAGCAATTTACCCTATTTGGTTCTCCAGAGTCTTGATAGAAACATCCTAGCTTTGGCATATAAGAGCCTGGTTTTTGCACATAAGCCTGAACTCCTCCAGTTTAGATTTTTCATTCGAAGATAGACCTGCACCTCCATGAGTTTGTTGTTGGAGTTGTTGTCTTGGTGTAAATTGTTTCTGAAAACTAGGAGGATTGAATTGCTTGTTTCCAAACTGCTGGAACAGTTGTTGCATCGCATTCTGATTGTTGCTCCAGCTGAAGTTAGGATGATTCTAGTTGTCAGGATGATAAGTGTCTGGAATTGGTTGTTGCGATCTCTGAAAGTTGCTCACAAATTCAGCTAATTCACTAGATATAGCGCATTGCTCCGTTGCATGTGAACCTACACAAAGCTCACAAACACTTGTCCTTTGATGAACTCCATAGTTAGCCAGAGAATCAATCTTCATAGATAATGCCTTTAGCTGAGCAGCTATACTGTAGATGTATCCACTTCAAGAACTCCTGCTACCTTGCCCTGTGGCAATCTCTGGGTTGGATACTGATATTCATTCGCAGCCATCATCTTAATTAGAGCATAAGCTTCCTCATAATTCTTTGCCCATAATGCTCCACCTAATGTTACATCCAGCATGGGTCTAGACTATGCTCCCAAACCATTATAAAAGTAATTGATGATCATCCAATCAGGCATTCCATGATGAGGACACATCCTAAGAATCGCCTTGTAGCGCTCCCAAGCTTCACATAGAGTTTTTCCCGATTGTTATGCAAATTGAGTAAGAGCATTCCTAAGTGCAGCTGTCTTCGCCATAGGGAAGAATTTAGTAAGAAACTTTTGAGCAAGATCCTCCCAAGTAGTGATAGACCTAGCTGGTAGAGAGTGTAACCAGCTCTTAGCTTTATCCCTCAGAGAGAATGGGAAAAGTCTCAGTTTCTCGGCATCTTCAGAAACATTATTGAACTTGAAGGTGTCGCAGATCTCAATGAAATCCCTAATGTTCATATTGGGATCTTGTTGTGCATATGTTGTGTACTTGATGATTACACAAATAAAACACCTAAGTAGATTTTACTTAGTGAAATAATGTAGCGCTCGACGGATAAGGATTATAGTCCCGACAGATAAATATAGTCCCGACGGATGATGACTTATTATCCATCGAGTGAGTAGCTTATGTAATAATGAGTCTGTAGCACATTTCTGCATACACCTTTGTATAGATTCTGTAGTAGCATATAAGTCATGTTGACTTTAACTAGATATGCAGAATAGGTTGATTAATTGTACATAGATGATGTTTTGTAATTCTGCATAAATGAATTGAAGTCAAGTGCCAAAATAGCTATCGACGGATGATTAACAAAGCCATCGACGAATGATCAAACAGATATCAACGAATGTCTAATATAGCAGTCGACGGATGATCAATGAAGCCATCAATGGATGATCATAAAGTTGACGGATGATCATGTACTCAACAGATAAAGAATTCAAATATCAGTTGACAGTGACAACTGGTCACATGCGTCGAAGTGTATGCAAATGGAATGAGGAAGCCTATTAACTGGGTAATAGAGAACAAAGTAACAAAGCATTAGACCCGATAGTTTTTATAATGATCCTGTCTTTTGACTTTGTAATCTTGGTAATATATAAACCAAGAAGTAGCAAATAGAAATATAGATCTGAGATACAAAAAGTGGGAAACATTTGTAAGCAGAATTATTAGCATTTCTCTATATTCTCAGTAGTTCATATTTGTAAGCAGCTGTGAGCATTCTTGCACACAGAGTTCTCTCGATATAATATATATCTCTGGTGGAATTGTTTAAATCCACCAGAAAGTTTTTAAAGACTCTTGTTTTTAATTACTTGTGTTTTTATTCACTTAAGTTTTTATTCCGCATTGTGCTAATCAACACACTTATATTTATATTCGAGTTCGAACATTTTTATTTTAAGAAAAAGGTTCAAGAATTCCATTCAACCCCTCTTTTGTAATTCTTGCTATATTGTTAAGGGACTAACAATTGGTATCAGAGCAAGCTCTTAACTTATAAGGAGTTTAAAGATCAAAACAATTCAGCAAGATGAACAAGAAGGATGTTGGAGTCAAGATTCCTTTTCTAGATAAAGATAATTACCATCATTGGAAGGTAAAGATGCATCTTCATATGCTTTCTCAAGATGAGGCCTATGTGGACTGCATAGAAAGAGGCCCTCATGTTCCAATGAGAGCTACAACAGGAAACGAGCCATCAGTTCCTAAACGAAGGCATGAATGGTCTGATCCTGACATTGAATAAGTCAGGAAAGATAAAAAGGCCATGAATATTCTGTTTAATGGAGTTGATGCAGACATGTTTGACAACATTATCAACTGCAAAACTGCCAAGGAAGTTTGGGATACTATACAGATAATCTGTGATGGCACTGAGCAAGTTAGAGAAAATAAGATGCAGCTCTTGATTCAACAATATGAGCATTTTCACAATGAGGAAAGTGAGTCACTCACTGACATTTTTAGTAGGTTTCAAAAACTACTAAATGCTCTCAAATTGCATGGAAGGGTCTATCAGCCTAAAGACTCTAATCTGAAATTCCTTAGATCTCTTCCAAAGGAATGGAAACCAATGACGGTCTCATTAAGAAACTCACAAGATTATAAGGAGTTTACTTTGGAGAGACTGTATGGCATCCTAAAAACCTATGAGCTGGAAATAGAGCAGGATGAAAGGATGGAGAGAGGAAAGAAGAAAGGATGATCCATTGCACTAGTTGCTGAGTTGGAAAAGGAGAAGGAAGTGAAGATGGAAGCTGTTGAATCAACTTCAAAGGTCTGTGAGAACAAGGGCAAGGGTCTTGCAGTAGAAAGTGAAGATTTATTAAGCCAAGATGACATGGAGGACATTGATGAGCACCTAGCATTTCTTTTCAGGAGATTTGCCAAACTCAAGTTCAAAAAGAACTTTGGAGCAGCCAAGCCAAATAGAAATATGGTGGATAAGTCAAAATTCAAATGTTTCAAATATGGCTTGGCAGGGCACTTTTCCAGTGAGTGTAGGAAGTCAGATTCCAGTAAGAAAAAGTTTGAGTCTGTGGATTATAAGCAAAAATATTTTGATCTACTCAAGCAAAAGGAAATGGCTTTTATTACACAAGAGAATGACTAGGCAGTAGATGGTCTGGATGAAGATGAAGATGTCAGCTATGTCAATCTAGCCCTAATGGCCAAGTCTGATGAAACAGAGACAAGTTCCTCAAGCAATCAGGTAATTATTACAAAACTTGCACATTTATCTAAAGCTGAGTGTAATGATGCCATTAATGACATGTCTATAGAGTTATATCATTTGCGTGTTACACTTAAGTCTCTTACTAAAGAAAATGCTAAAATCAAAGAAAATAATTTGTTTTTAAGTGAGAGGAATAATGTGCGTGAGTCTCAGTTTATTGATTTTGAGAAATTAAGAATTGAGTGTAAGATTGCTAAGGAGGAATTAACTGAGTCCTTGAAAAAGGAAGAAATTTTAAAAAAGCAGCTCGAGCGTGAACAAGAAGTGATTAAAGCATGGAAAACATCCAGGGATGTCCATGCTCAAATCACCAAAGTTCAAGGAATCGAGTCTTTCTGTGATGAAGCCTGGAAAAAGAACAAAGAGAAACTAGAACCTAATTTGGTAGATGGTCTGCTAACAGATGTAGACTCGACGGATGATGAGGACTATCCGTCGGATAACAAAAAGTGTTATCCGTCGAATGATGAAAATCCTCATCCGTCGGTTGTGAGCAAGCCCATTAGCAAAGCCAAACTAGTTAAGCTGAATGAGAAGTATGGGTCTGTTTCCAAGAATTTTGTTTCAGGAGAGTCAAGTCAAGTTAAGAAAGGGAAAAAGGCTAATGTTGGTCACATGACTGTCAAACAGTTAAGTGACAGACCTGAAAATATTGAAGTAAAAACAGAGACTAAAAGGAAAAACAATAGGAATGGTAAAGTAGGGATTAACAAACACAATAACTACACACCTGATAAATATGCTCCCAGAAAAATCTGTGTCAAGTGTGGTAGTGTAAATCATCTGTCTGTTAATTGCAAATCTGCCATGCCTACTTCCATGTCTGTGCAGACTTAATTTCCTAACATGAATGCCATGCCTCCCTTGCCTGTTAATGCTATGTCTACACAGAACATGAATGCACAGTTTACTAATATGCCATTTGCACCTAATCCTTATTATGCTGCATACAGTATGCCACAAATGCCATTTAGCATACCTTACTGGAATAACATGTTTACTCACAGCATGCCATTTCCTGTTAGTCATAGTATGCATGATGATTCTGTTGCAATGAATGGCTTCAAAGGCCCAACTCAAATGACTAAGAATGAATCTGAAATTCCTGAGTCAAATGAAATAAGGCCTAAGAAACAGAAAAAGAAGGCTAACAAGGCAGGACCCAAGGAAACTTGTGTACCAAAATCAACTTGATTTGATTTTGATGTGTACAGGGAAACAGAAAGAATCTTTGGTACTTGGATAGTGGTTGTTCAAGACACATGACTGGTGATTCTACCCTGCTCACAGAGTTCAAAGAGAGAGCTGGCCCAAGTATTACTTTTGGAGATGACATCAAGGGTTATACTGTGGGATATGTCTTGATTTCTAAGGACAGTGTCATCATTGAGGAGGTTACCTTAGTGGATGGTCTCAAACACAATCTGTTGAGTATCAGCCAGCTTTGTGACAAAGGCAACTCAGTAACCTTCAACTCAGAAGCCTGTGTTGTGACTAATAAAAGAAGCAACAAAGTGGTTTTCACTGGTGTGAGAAAAGGAAATGTGTACCTAGCTGATTTCAACTCATCTAATGCAGAATCTGTAACTTGTCTTCTCAGTAAAGCAAGTTAAGATGAAAGTTGGCTATGGCACAAGAAGCTATCCCATTTAAACTTCAAGACCATGAATGAGCTGGTAAAGAAAGAACTAGTAAGAGGCATTCCTCTAGTGGAGTTTTCAAAGGATGGACTGTGTGATGCCTGCCAAAAAGGGAAGCAGATTAAAGCATCATTCAGGAAGAAACTTGATTCAACAATTGAAGAGCCTTTACAACTGCTTCACATGGATTTGTTTGGACCAGTCAATGTATTGTCCATCTCAAGAAAAAGATTTTGCCTAGTAATTGTAAATGATTTCTCAAAGTTCTCTTGGACATATTCCCTAAAGTCTAAAGACGAGGCTAGTGAAATCATCATCAATCACATAAGGCAAGTCAATAATCATCCTGATTTCAAGGTTAGAAGAATCAGGAGTGACAATGGAACTGAGTTCAAGAATTCAGTCATGAGAGCATTTTGTGAGGAAAATGGGATTCTGCATGAGTTTTCAGCAGCAAGGACTCCACAACAGAATGGAGTAGTGAAAAGGAAGAACAAATCACTAATTGAAGCTGCAAGGATAATGCTTGAAGAATCTAAACTGCCTACATATTTCTGGGCTGAAGCTGTAAATACTGCATGCTACACTCAGAATATTTCTCTGGTTAATCAAACAAAATGCATGACTCCCTATCAATTGTTCAGGAACAAGAAGCCAACTCTGAACTTTCTTCATGTCTTTGGCTGCAAATGCTAATTCTGAGAAATCAAACTGATCAAAATGGGAAGTTTGATGCTAAAGTAGATGAAGGAATTTTTGTTGGATATGCTGTTGGTAAAGCATATAGAGTCTACAATCTAAGAACCAACATTGTTGTGGAATCAATACATGTTATGTTTGATGATAAAAAGATTGAAGGACTGAAAGATAGAGATTACCATGAGAGCCTCAAATTTGACAATGTGGAGATGGTTAGTGATGATAGTGATGATGAAAGTGATCAAGAGAATGTATCTAAGGATAATGCAGATAAATCTACCACCAATGAAGCACAAAACTCAACATTTGTCGAGTTGCACAATATTTCATCTGTCGGAAGGCAAGCTGCGTTATCCGTCGGGAGACAACCTACTTTATCCATCGGTACTCAGAATTCACCATCCGTCGGGTTATCAAAAGGAGCAGGAAGTCAAGACAGATCACCTATAGAAAGTTTTCATTTCTCAAATCAAAGATCCACAAACTCAGGGGGAGTTTCAAATAGTCGAAACTCAATCACACATCAAGACAATAATGAGGTCTCTTCATCTAGAGCTAGTCTACCTCAACAAAGGAAATGGATAAAAGATCATCCCTTTGAGCTCATCATTGGTGATGTTTCTGCTAGAGTTCAAACAAGAAGAACAACTCAGGAAGAATGTCTATACATCAGCTTTCTTTCCAAGGAAGAACCAAAGAAGGTAGAAGAAGTTTTGTTGGATCCTGATTGGATATTAGCTATGCAGGAGGAGCTAAACCAATTTGAAAGGAATAGTGTGTGGAAGCTGGTACCCAAGCCTAAAGGAAAGAATCCAATAGACACCAAGTGGGTATTCAGAAATAAGATGGATGAAAATGGCATAGTTGTCAGGAACAAAGCTAGATTGGTTGCTAAAGGCTATTGTCAACAAGAAGGAATAGATTTTGATGAAACATTTTCTCATGTTGCAAGACTGGAAGCCATCAGAATCTTCTTAGCCTATGCAGCCCATGCCAATTTCAAGGTCTATCAAATGGATGTCAAAAGTGCTTTTCTGAATGGAGATTTGGAGGAAGAAGTATATGTCAGTCAACCTCCTGGTTTTGAAGATCCAAATTTTCCAGAACATGTCTATTATCTTTTGAAAGCACTTTATGGATTGAAGCAAGTACCTAGAGCCTGATATGACACTTTATCAAAGTTCTTTTGGAAAGTCACTTCACAAGAGGTACTGTAGATAAAACTTTATTTTTCAGGAATGTTAATGGCTCTAGTATACTTGTTCAAATTTATGTAGATGATATTATTTTTGGATCTACAGATGAGAAACTTTGCAAAAAGTTTGCCAAATTGATGCAAAGTAAGTATGAAATGAGTATGATGGGAGAACTAACTTACTTTCTTGGCTTACAAGTTAAGCAAGTTAGTGATGGAATATTCATTAGTCAAACTAAATATATTTTTGATCTTTTAAAGAAGTTTGATCTAATGGATTGTACATCTGCAAAAACTCCCATGGCCACAACAACTAAGTTTGAATTAAACACTACTAATATTTCAAGTTATAGAGGCATGGTTGGCTCACTTCTGTACTTAACAGCTAGTAGGCCAGATATAATATTTGCTACTTGTTTATGTGCTAGATTTCAGGCTGATCCAAGAGAATCTCACTTAATAGCTATTAAGAGAATTTTCAGATATCTCAAAGGAAGACCAAACCTTGGCATTTGGTACCCTAGAGATTCTGGTTTTGATCTAACTGGTTATTCAGATGCAGATTATGTAGGTTGTAGAATTGATAGAAAGAGTACAACAGGAACCTGTCAATTTCTAGGAAACAAGCTTGTGTCCTGGTTCAGTAAAAAGCAAAATTCAGTTTCTACTTCTATAGCTGAAGCTGAATATATTGCTGCTGGCAGTTGCTGTGCACAGATTTTATGGATGAGAAATCAATTGCTGGACTATGGTTTGCAAGTTGAGAGGATTCCAATTTTATGTGATAATACAAGTGCAATTGCCATCACTGAAAATCCAGTGCAACATTCAAGAACAAAGCACATAGATATCAAGTACCATTTCATAAGGGAACATGTAATGAATGGTACTGTGGAGCTTCATTTTGTTCCAAGTGAGAAGCAACTTGCAGATATCTTTACCAAGCCACTGGATGAATCCACCTTTTCAAGGTTGGTAAGTGAGTTAGGTATGCTCAATTACTCTTAAATCTATCTGAGTTATTTTGCAAGTTGATATGCAGCCAGAAAGTTAATTGATTTTTCAGTCCTGGATGAAATTTTGGCTAAGTCAAAATTTACATCTCGACGGATGACCCTTATCCATCGAGTTTGGTCATCCGTCGACACACAATTCACTAATAAAAATCAATTACTTTTCTGGAACATTTTATGTCTCGACGGATAACAGTTTATCCTCATCTGTCGAATTTTCTTAATCTCGGCCGTTAATTTCCTGTACATTATCCATCGAGTATACTTACAGTTTGTAAGCATTACACGACGGATAATGGGTGGAATTTTTACAGTTTATTTTTAAACGGCTATTTTAGGAAATTTCTATTGGTTAATTTATTTTACTTTATTACTTTTATCAGTTATTTTTGAGATAGTATAAAAGCTTATTTCATTGCAATTGTTCTCTTTTATCATTCTCAAATTCAACTGCTCTAATTTCATTCTCTCTCAAACACTTACTCTCCCTCTCTTCAAGCTTTTATTCTCTAAACAATGGCACCTGTTGTAAACATTATGTCTCAAACTGGGTACATTTATGAGAAGAATAATTTCACTGTATTAGTTAATAAGGGTATTCAGCAATCGGATGACTATCACAAGATGATGGACTTTGTGAAGAATTGCAAGCTCAATTATGCCATGCTGGAATCACCCACAATCTTATGTGAAGTTGTTGAAGAGATGTGGACCACTGCTACCTACAACTCTACTGACAAGACCATCACTCTAACCATCAAAGGTAAAGAATTATGTATCAATAGTAATGTGATAAAAGCATGTTTCAAAATTCCTGATAACAATGTAACTTCACCACACAATGACACTGATATCATAAATATGCTTAATTTCATGCACTATGCACTTCCTACTTCTAAACTAAGTGATATTAGGAGAATGGGTCTTAGGAAGGAGTGGAGTTTCTTGTGTGATGTAGTTACAAAGGTTTTCTCAGGAAAGATCAGTAATTTTGATTCCGTGAATATTTCCATGCTCAACATGCTAGATATGCTAGTTACAGATAAATTTTATAATTTCAGTGACCTTGTCTTGTTTGAGTTAGGCTTTAAACTGGGTGAGTTAGCTAAAAGAGGTAAGAATGTATATTATGCTAGATTTCTTATGTTATTGGCTAACCACCTCTGTGAAGAGATTGTGCTTGAGAACCCTAATAACAAACTGGATTGTTGGGTTCAAGAGATAAGGCTCATTCAAGATTTGAACAGGGCCAATCATCACAAGGATGTGCCAATGTTCTACTTTCCTGTAGTGCAGGCACCTCAGGTAAGTGAGGTAAGTTCATCCATCCCAACAACTATTCCAACCTCCATAATTTCTTTGAGTTCAGGAGTAGCTATGGAAACTGTACCAATGACCAAACATTTGCCTACCAAAGCTACCAAACCTATTACTACTTCCAAATCCAAATCAAAGAAAACCCCTTCTGGTATCTCTCAAAAGATGCCAGTTGAAAAATCCACCAAAGCCAAAGAGGGGAGTGTGAAGGAGGGTAAGTTAGGTGAGGGAAGGGGTGAACATCAAAGAAACCCCAAGAATAAGGTTGGAGAGTTAAGTGAATCCCAGCCTAGCCACACTGCAGTTTCCCAACAAACTGCAGTGCTTAAAAAGGATAAAAGCTCACTTCTAGCTGCATCCTCCCAAAAGGATGTAGTTATTGAACAAAGCTCTCAACCAAGAGCACAAGCCAAGAGGTTTAGGGACACAAGCTTACCCCAAACCTATACAAGAAAGAAGAAATCTAAAACCTCTGGGGATGCACAGGATACACACACAGTGTAAACTAGTGCTAAAGACACAGTCACTGCACCTTCTCAAGTCCAGTTTGATGTGGCTCCAATAAATGTGGAGTCACAGCCAAAATCTCTAGTTATAGAAGCACCTCAAACACTATACTCACCAACAAATTCTCTGGATGTGGATATGATAAACACATCAATTCCTGATTCCCCTTCTTTAACTCTGTTGGGGAAACCAAAATTCAGTGCAAGTGAGCATCATCTTTTAGATGATTTGTTGGCTCACTTGCCAATTCTTTCGGAAACTGTTGTGTCATCTGTGCCTAAAATTTCTTCAATCAGCACAGAGTCAACAATAGTTTCTCTTCCCATCTCATTCATTTCTACTCTCTCGACGGATAATGCTCATCCGTCGAGTAGTGATTGTATCTCGACGGATAAGCCTAACAGCAGTTATCCGTCGGATAGCAAAACCACTCACTCGATGGATATCACTCATCCGTCGAGTATCTCTGCACAACTTCAAACTTCAATTATTTCAAGTGCAGAAGATTTAGTGGTTGTACAGTCACTTTTAGGATTGAGAGAGCAGAGTGTCTTGAGTGAGAGGCTGGGTTGCTCCCAGGCAAAAGGAGAGGATATGAGTGAAAATCTACAATCCATTTCTTCAGGATTGGCAAAAGGGAGTGAGAGGAGTCCCACCTTAGTAGGTGAAGGTGAGGGTGTGAGGGTGGGGAGCCAGGGTGAGACCCTGATGCAAAAAAAGAGAGAACATGAGAGAAAAGCAGGTACAGAGGATATAAGGATGGATCCAGCCATTGCTCATGAGTCAATGATTGTGGATGATGCTGAAAAGGAAAGACAATTTAAGCAACATTACAAAGCTGTGATTGATAACATTTCCTTGGATGCTGACACTTTTACTCATCCTGTGTCAGCCTATCAACTGTTGGCTGCTTAGGGCAATGAGGAGGTAGAGAAGACTTTAAATCTAGTACATACTTCAGAATCTCTACAAAGGGATAAAGCTGCTGTCAATTTAATGCCTTCTACAACTGGTGAGCCATCTGAAGAATTTGGAGTAAATTCTAATGATGATGACTCTATTTTATTTGATGGAAGCATGAACTTAGGGGGAGATGAAAGCCCTAGTTCCATTCCAGATCTACCTGAATGGGCATTGACAAAGGAGTCTACACCAGGACAATTCAATGTATCCTTAGTCAAACAAATCATGTCTATCCAAAAGGCCGATCAGAACAGCTCAAATGCTGGTACCAAGGCTATTCTTCAAGCCCACCTAGATTCTCTACATCTCATGAAGCTACAGCAATTAAGATAGAATCTGAGTGTGGATGAACTCAAAAAGGATATAGCTGACTTGAAGACCTATAATTTTGAGAAGCTGGATTCAATAATTCCCTATGGTACCATGCAAGATCTACTCCTGAGACTGAGAAGAGAATCAGATGCTGAAAAGAAGCTGGCCAAATTGGAAGACAGAGTTCAAGTAATTGAAAACTCTGTGGCCACTATTCTTCAAAATCAACAGTCTCAGACCAGTCTTCTAATGCAACTGGCTAAAGCACAAGGCTTGACTCCTCAACTTGATGATAACAAAAAGGGGGAGAAAGGATCAAGTGAGGGGAAGAAACTTCAGATACAAATCAGTAAAGTAATTGTGCCTTCAATTACTGTCTCAAAGCCATCAGTTGCAGATGGTATAGATCTAATTCAAGCAGCAGCAACTAACTTAAAAGTTGCTGAGAAAGAACAGTTGAGTTTGGTCAACTGGAAGAAGATTGATGAGGAGATACAGAAAAAGTTTGAACTTGTCAAGGAGCCAGTTAAGTCAGCCATCCATCACTCTCAAGTCAAGCAAATTAGTGTGAATGAGATGAGCATGAACTATCTGGAAAGAGGACAATCTTCCTGCATCAAGTCTCCAAAGGCTGAAATGATTCTTAGACCAAGGGCAAACTACTCAAAATCATCCTTGAAGAACCCCTTGGACACTGTGTATGAGACACCCAAGCTTGATGAGAAGAAGCTTCTGTCAAGATCAATTGTCTTCTATAAAGATCCAGCTGATTCAGTTTCTAAAAGGAGGATTGCTAAGATTTTTAGAAATGGGAAAGAAATTTGTGTGGTGGCTGGACACCCTCAATTTGCTCAAGCAAAGAGGGAAGAAAAAGATAGATTGAAGCAGGAGAAGAAGCAGGCTGCTCTAGATGCTAAAAAGGCTAAATAAAAGAGAGAGCAGATTGCTATCTTTGTAATAACCCCAATTTTTGGAAATTTTTGAAACCCTTATGAATAGTGATTTTTGCAGATTATGCTGAATGAGAAAACTTTTCATGCCACACTATGTAGGGGTTCTGTTATGGATATTCTGAGATTTTATTAGTACTCTATATGGTATATAAGTGTATGTAAAGATCGTCAGAATCCAATTCCGAACACTTTGATTTTTCCCGGGAATCCACTAGATACGGAAAGAATTGAGTATAAGGTAACAGGATAAAAAGGATTTAAATTAAAGGATTATAAGAGAGGATCATAAAAGGATTATAATGTATTGAGAAAGGTTAAGGAAACCCAAGTAATAAGATCCCGGGTATGATCCCTCAAACGATAAACGAAAATGAAAGTTAAGCGAACCGTATAACAGATCAGCGGTCATTAGGCAAACAATTAGGAGGTTAATCAAGGAGGTTAGGGATGATGAGGTCATCCAACCAATGAGAAGAGGGCAAGTAAGAGATGATGACACAATAAGGTGATGCAAGCATGACATAGGGAAGGAGGAGGTGTGGTTGGTTTATAACCACACAAATATAAGGTTATTAAGGTAATTAACCAAAAACAAAACAAAAAACAACCAAGCTAAGCCAAACAAACTAAAAAACACAAAATCATTTCATTCTCATCATCTTGCTCTCGGCTTTTCTTCTTTTTCAAAGGAAGAAAAATCAAAAATCAAGTTCCAAGCATTGTTAAATCACAAGGTAATTATCTAAGGTTCCTTGTACATAGATATGGATATCCTATAAGTTTAAACTTCTAATTCCTTCACAATCTCTTCCAATAAATTAAGGAAGAAGATGGTGAATAGTAACCTTCAAGAAATAACTTTGGTTTTCTTGATTTTATGAAAGTTCAAGGTAGCTTAAGCATAGATCAAGGCTTCCATGGGCATTCCAAGGATCTTTCATTGATCAAGAAGCTTCAAGAAGGTATAAACTCCAAACCCTAGCTTTAGTTTTGAGTATTTAGGAATGGTTATGAGTAATATAGTATATGTGAAGCATGAAGCTTGTTTTTTTAGAGTTTGGGTTGGAGTGGTAGTGGTATGAATGTTGAATCTTGTTGATTTGGTTAAAGAATGTAGTATAGTTTAAATTCAAGTTTTAGGATTAAGTATATTGATTATAATGAGTTGATTTGGGGCTGTTGTAATGTAGTTTGGATGGAATTTTGATTGGGTTGTGAATTGGGGTTGAATTGTGGTGGATTTGGAATGGTTTAAATTTGGGAAATCGCGTAAACATAGTCGTCGTAATGTCCAATTTACTTTAGACTGCTTTTGTTCATAACATTAGGACCTGAGAACTCCCTACTAGATTTTGACCATTGCCATTTTTAGATAGTTCATGTTACGAGCTTCGTTTTGATATGTGGTTCGTTTGATTCCGATGTACGATTTAGGAGAAACGGCCGTTTTAAGTAACGACGTTTCGCGAACGAATCATTACCCCTCGCCTTACTTCGAAACATAGGTTAAAGACCTTAAAGACTAATTGAAGTATGAAACAATTATGTTAAGTGTGTTAGGCAGTTGGTAAGACACTCGCGAAAGAATCGCCTTAAAACCCTTAATGGTTAATTTATTAAAAATGGTGGAGCCGAGAGTACTCGAGCGACTTAAGTGAATCGTTAAGCGCGAAAGCGAACGTTAGGACTCTAAATGGTTAAAGTCTAGTTTCTTAAGCGACCGGGGTTTAATTCCGACTTATGTTGTTGTTCATAGGTTATCGGACCCACTCTAAGATTAAGTCTATCCGGGAGCACTCAGGCAAGTTTTCTACCCGTATAACTGTTGTTGTGATGTATATGTGTATATGCATGATCTTGCGATAAATGCATATTTGTTATTAGCAAACTCTTGTAATATATTGTAGCATGTGATATGGTATATATGCATGCCTGTTTCATATTCTTGATTTATATATCTGTTGGTTCAAATGCTTATAGTTGCATAATACCTATGCTAGAGATAAGCGGTATTTGAGTTTACCCTTAGTATAGGGGATAAAAGGTGAACATATTTCTAAACCGGGAGTCGATGTTCCCGAGAATAATATATATATTTTTATATATATATATGGTTATAGTTTTCAAAACTATTAATCGAATAAGGTTTATTCGATAACTTTATCTTTATTTTATTTAATGAATATTATTTCGAATATTCATCCGAGGATTTATGACTCCCTTTATTTTATTATTGAATATTATTTTGAATATTCATCCGAGGACTTATGACTCAGTTTATATTATTTAATGATTATTAATTGGATATTCATTTGAGGATGTATGACTCCTTTATTTTATTTAATGAATATTATTTATAATATTCATTCGAGGTATTATGACTCCGCTTATTATTTAATAATATTCTTTATTTTATTAAAGAATAATGTTCGATAATCAAACTTACTTTTGATTATTCAAATAAAGATATTACTTTCGTATAAGTATATCTTTGATTATTTACTATTCGTTTCAAGTATAAGTTTTCCAACTTCTACCTCAATTATTCTTTATGGGAATATTATTTAAATAATAATATTCAGATATAAAGAGTGTTTTCGAGTCTTCAAAATGATTTTTAAAAGTTAGAGCGGATCCCAAAACTCATTTTTATATTTAAGATCTTCCTTTTAAAGGGGATTTAAATACTCGCTCAAAACCTGAGGGATCCGGCTCTGTGGTGTATTTTATATTCGCAACGAGGTTGCTGTTTTGGTAAATGAATTGATTACTTACCCAACGTTCGGGAAGTAAGTCCATCTATCGAGTCGGCATAAGAAACATGGGCTCAGTGGGCGTCCATGATAGTGTAAGTGGCTCAGTGGGAGTCCATCAAATGCATAAGTGGCTGAGTGGCAGTCCAGTATAAGGTCCTATTGCGACCAGGGTGATGACCAGTGGGGAATTCGTCCATCTACTAGTAGAAAAGGTTACTTATTGGTATCTTTGCCTGATCAGCAAGATATCAGGTTTATGCCAAAATTCTTTCCTTTCCAAATTTATTGGATATTGTAATTCTGTTCATACTTTACATGACAGAGGTTTTCAGGAAACGTATGTATATATATATAGGTGTATATATATATCAGGACTTAATGAAGTATATCATAACTTCATTTCCTTCAAAATATTTCAAAGATTGAATCTATTCAAGTCTTATCTTGTAGTCTCATCAGTGTGATGAACTTTTGAAACTAATTATAACTTGAACGGTGGTAGTTCAAGTAGTATTCGGAAAAGATATAAGTATATTGGAGTATCTTGTAACTTCATCTTTTAAACTTATATCTAGTAAATGATTATCTTATGCATATCAAAGACTTTCAGAAAAACGTTGAGACAAGGTTAGATATATGAGATCACCTTGCAACGATATTTTTATACAGTTATAAACTGGAACTTTGTGTATATTATACATGGAAGAGGACTTCCAAGATTTTGAAAAGTATATATATATATATATACTGAATATTTTGTGACTTCATCACGTTAAGATATCAGCTTGGTTCATTTCTTTTGACCAAGACTTTCTTGAGTACTATAAGTATGCTCATATATTGTTAATCAGTATACATATTATTTTGGTGGGCTTGTTGCTCACCCTTGCTTTCTTCTTTCATCACACAACATCAGATAGACAAGATGAACAGGACCAAGCTCCCAATTCGCGAGCGGATAGGAAATGTTCCGCAGTTTCCTATAGGCGTTGATGTCGCTGTAGCTGAGGTAGGAGCTACCAATAGTCTAGGCTTTCAACTTTTGATGTACCAGATTTATGTATATTTATGAATTTTAATAATGGCAAAGAAATGTAATTTATTCAGAAACCCTTTTAAGGTGTATTGACAAATAATTGTGGAATAAAATGACTTGTGATTATTTTTGGATATTCATCTCTGAGACTATAACTTGTGGTGTGTGTGTTTATTGTGGGGTCACAGTACAGAGTAGTTGATTATTTATTAAGATTGGGTGTTATTAAGGGAAATGGAACTCGTGACAACCCGGATCCCCGACCCCGGATTTGGGGGTGTTACAGAAGTGGTATCAGAGCTAAGCGTTATAAACCTCAGAGATGATGTGACGTTAAGATAATAAGTTCACTAAGATAATAAGAACTCTTGCCAAGTTCATAGTCGGACTACCTAACGTAGTACTGACAGTTAAAACCCTTATGGGAACCCTTATAAATATCGTGATAGTAGCGTAGTTCGTTATCGTATATGGTAGCGGGACTCCGAACCCTGAGGTTGAGAAGTGACAGCGCGATGATGTTTTATTACTAATTGGAGATCGGATTGTGGATCCGATAGAGCGTCCTAACGCGGGATCGGATGATGTTCATATTGAGGATGTGGCGGTTGAGGATGTCCTAGAAGGGATAGTTGCTGAGGAGGATCCCATGGAGGATCCTGACAAGAATGACTAAAGGACCACTGATGAATTGATGACCATGGTTAGGTCGACTACCAGAGGTAGGATTGGCCGGTCACTACCGGAGGTTCGTTCGAGTTTGTAAAGATAGTAGCCCCTTTAACGCGGCTTACTCGTAAGACTGAGAAGTTTGAATGGATAGAGAAATACGAGAAAAACTTTTAAGAACCGAAGCAAAGGTTGGTGACGTTCCCTATGTTGGCGTTGCCGGATGGAAAATGAGATTTTGTGAAGTGTAGTGACGCTTCGCATAAGGAATTAGGGTGCTTCTCATACAGCACAACAAGGTAATCGCGTACGCGTCAAGACAATTAAGGGAATATAAAATTCGATATCCCCACCCATGAGCTTGGGCTTGTGGCAATAGTTTTGCCCTAAAGATGGGAGGCACTACTTGTATGGAGAAAAGTGCGAGATTTACACAAGCCATAAGTGCTCTAGTACATTTTCACGCAGAAAGAGCTCAACATGCGCCAAATGAGGTGGTTAGAGCTAATCAAGAATTATGATTGGGAGATTCTTTATCATTCAGGGAAAGCCAATGTGGTGGCTGATGCCCTTAGTAAAAAGGAGAGACTCAAGATAATAATGTCTTTGGGAGAGTTTATAAGAGATTTTGAGAAAATGGAAATAGAAGTGAAGGTAACCGGAGCCGGTACCGAAAAGCTGTTTGAGATTGCAATACAGACCGAATTATTGGAAAATAACATATTGTGCCAGAAAAAGTGATGAATGAAGGCAGAGAGCCAACAAATAGATATGAGATTAATACCGAGAAAGATGATAAGGGAATAATGAGGTATTCCTATAGAATTTGGGTTCCAAATGTTCAAGAGCTTAAAGATGAGATCTTAGATGAAAGTCATAGTTCAAGGAATAAGATTTAGGGCAAACCCTGAATGAGATAGTCAGGGAGGACGCCATCAAGATAGAAGGAACCCATAACATAATGAAGTGGAAAACAAGGTTTTTAATGTATAAGATAACCCCGATTATGGGAGAAGGTTGAAACATTTCATACTAAGGAAACAGAAAGTTGAGTAAGGAAAGGAGACCCGAGACGGTACTCCTATACGGCAATTTATGGACCTGTCTAGAAAGAACTTAGACTATTATCCCCAACCACCACCCTGAGGAAACAATGCGGTGAGAAATTCTTTCAGGGCCTTTAAGTCGCTAAGCCCTTAGAGTTCCAAGGAACAAGCTGAACCAGTCGAGGCAAGAGCCTGGCTAAAGGAAATATAGGAATCATTTGAGATTCTAAATGATTGACGAATCTCAAAAGACTGTTTTTGTCACTTACCCTCCTAAAAGAGAGACCACCCGCTGGTGAAAGGCCAAGGAAGGCACGAAGCAAGAGATTATAATAAACCGATTTAAGTTCAGTCAATTGTTTTCGGGAAAGTAATTCCTAAAGATAAGGAGATAGTGTAAAAGCTTTGGAGCTAGAACAAAAGCGGATGAGTATGATGAATTATGAATCTAAGTTGTAAAAGTTGTCAAGATTCGTTCTGAGGACACGAATCCAGAATGACGGGATGTTTGAAATTAATACTTATGTTGCGTTGGTTCATGAAATAAGGATAAGAGAAAGGAAAATAAAAAAAAACTGAAGTGGAAAGGAATATAAAGGCAATGGAGTTTGAGGTATGATAAGGGAGTTGGGTATGAGGAAACCCTAAAGACTCGTAGCAATAGAAATAGAAAAGTATGCATTCGTCAGGATGAGGGTGATTCACCATGAGTTAAAATTGATGGTTGAGGGCATAAGAGATACATATATTTTATCCCTTGTAAGTTGGGAAGATTCGAGGAAACCTTGAGATAATTCGAAGGATAAATAATGAGACGCGGATAGACTGAGGAGACAAGAAAGTAAGAAATTAAGAAAATTGGATGAAGGAAGTGACCTTCAAGAAGGTGAAGTGTAAGACCGGTGGCATGATACCCAGAAAGGGAGACGCCAGATATGAAAGATATCCCAACATTGAGGTGACTGTTGAGATAAACAACAAAAGTAAATAAGGAATTATTAAGAAGAGGCTCACGTTGAACACGACCAATATCTTCCAGAACATCCTTGTTATCATTACCAAATTAGGCAAGAAAAGCGGATAACCGTTGTTATCTTTTGGAGGCCATATTGATTGACCTCATTTTGAATACAAATGTTATTGTGAAAATTAGGCATATACTATCGAGGTGGGAATGATTGAATAAGACACCCTTATCAGGGATATATGACTTGATTTATCCATGGAAGGATGCATGTACCTTTTTAAAGGTGGAATTAAGGATAAAACATCGGTAACTTAAAACGAATCATAGGGGAATGCATAAAGGTTGGCATTTTACCCTTAATAGGGACATCATGAGTTTTGACAGTATGAATTGGAAAGGATTAAGGTAACAACAACCTTTAAAGAATCAGTGGAGAATTTTTTTTCAAAAGTATATAGACAATGATTCTAGTATTAGTATATGGTATTTTGATATGCCCTGTATCTAGGGAATACAGGAGGAACGATTCAAGGATAACCTTAGAAGTTTTACAAGGAGAAAGGTAAAATTCAAAATTCTCAAGAATACAAATGTTGATAAAGGAAATATGACGTAATTATAATGATGCCAAGTGAGGCACGTGTTAAACCACGAGAAGGTATGGATCGAACCAGTAATGGTCGAAATTGTTCAGGGCAATTAGGACTTAAGATAAAAGATGTTCTAATTATGATTGAGAGTCAGTCATGACAGTGATTAACCTCTAAAGACTGAGGCAATAACTTATGGAAAAATGGTAATATTTTTTTTTACTCATCAGATTTTAAGGAAAACATCTTCACATAAGCTGTGATTGAAATAAGGTAGAAAATTTATTTGGAGGTGGTTAAAATGACATTGACTGTAAGGAAATTTTACTATCAGGAAAGGCCAAAGAGGTGGCCGACACTTTAAAGGTAAGAGGATAATTATAGGCGCTTGTGCCAAAGGAATACAGTGATGATGGTTAAAGCTATGCAGGTTGTATTATGGTTTGGAAGATTGACATTCCTTCTGATGACTGTGCAATACCCAACCGTAATAGTAGTTGGTAAAGGTTTAATTCGTGTAATCGCCATGAGCGGGCTATCTATCTCAGAAGGTACTATCTTGAGAATAATCCAGGACCATATTTCAAAAAGGACTAAACGAACCTTGAGTTAAGTCTTCTATTTAAGGCATACGATTAAGAATGGTATTCACCTGCTATCGTTGCTTTGACTGAAACTCTTCTGCAATTTTATCTACTTCATGTCATGAAAGTATGTCAGAGTTTGGATTGTTCTTCATGAATTATGATTGGTTATTATGTTAACTCCTTAGAAGTATTCTATACGACACGTATGGACTCCGTATGGTTAGATATTAAGATTTTATGGAAAATGAATGACGACAGTAAGTCAGTGGTGGACCATAGTAACGCAGCAATGATTCTGCGAGTAATGAGTCGATTACAACCATGAGAGTTGTATTGAAATGAATGTTGAGATTGAGTACCACTAATCGGGTCATGGTGGTGTATAAGTTATCATTGATAGACTAATTAAGTAGATTATCTACCTATTGAATACTTATTCCTTCTTATCAATAGAGAGTCGTATTACTATACGAGGAAGGTTGCGATACTAGCATAAAATTCTAGTAACGATGATGTATAAAATGAGATTCCAGATTCGATTTTCAATGTCGAGGGAGTTTCGAAGGTGATTGTATATAAGCTCGAGCAAGAGCATGGGTCCATAGAATGATGGATGGAATAGTAAATATTTAAGCATGCAAAATGCAATGCGATAATACTTGATGTTGATATATATATATATACATATGTTTTGTTCTCCTATGACAAACCTCTATAGTTCAGAGGTAGGTTCCAAGCCAGATATTTTGTGGCAGTATATTTTTTTTTCATATATACAATTCTCTTCAATTCGGTCTTTTCTCTTCTTTTCATTTCATATAAGCTGAGAAGAACAACCCTTTCAGAAGGGGAGGTATTGCCGAAGGACTATTTATCTGTGTGATAGAAGCCTAGTAGGATACCACTATTGTTTAATTGCTTGTCAAGTACTAAAGGCTGGCCACCTTCTGTACTAACTATGCAATGTAACAAGTGTTCATGATCATAGTGATCTCTCAACAAATTCCTTTACTTCTATATGATTGATCAAACTTTGGAAAATAGAAACAGCTGAAAAAGAAGTAGTATCAGTACGGTGGTATTCCGATTATAACGCGTTCGTGATACTAAGGTTGACGTGGTTATTAAAAGGTTATAGAAGGCTAACGAGCAAAAGTATAACCAGTATAATATTAGGAATGGAAGGTGGTAGCGATTACGAACTGGAAAAGAATGGGTATTGAGAAGCAAAAGCTCTAATGCTAAAAGCTATAATGAGAGTCTGTGCAATAGACTTGAAAGAAATAGGAATGATCACTTAACGCGGATTGAGTTTTTTTACGACAATAGATCATATGTCAGTATTGAGGTATCGCCTTATGAGATCCTTGAGGGAAGACCATGTCGATCTCCTTTATGTTAGGATGAAGTTGTAGAGCGCAAGATGCTCGGACCCGCAGTAGTCCAAAGGACCAGGGATATAATAGATCTAATCAGAGGACGGCTGGTAGTAACCCAAGATGGGAACACGAAGTATGTTGATTTGACACGAAAGGACAAGGAATAGGAAGTAGGGGACCTAGTGTTGTTATAGGTATTCCCTTGGAAAGGATGGATGAGGTTCGGAAAGAAAGGAAAGCTAAGCCCACGAATTGTTGGACCCTTTGAGGTATTAAGACATATTGGGAAGTGAGCATATGAGCTAGCCCTACCCCTGAACATGTAGCAAGTCATAACGTGTTCCACGTATCAATGTTAAGGAAGTGTAATTCGGAGGCCAGATAAATAGGGGCATATGAGCGCATAGACATGCAACCCGACGTAACCTATATGGAGCAACCATGAAGGGTTATAGAGTGAAAAGGAACAAGTGCTAAGGAGAAGGGTTATCAAACTAGGAAGAGTTTGGTGATAGGACCACAATGTGGGAAAATTTACTCAAGAATTAGAAAGTGCAATGCTAAGAGAGTATCCCTATTCATTTTCTATCTGATTCCGGGACGGAATCCTTTTAAGGAGGGGAGACTGTAATAACCCCAATTTTTGGAAATTTTTGAAACCCTTATGAATAGTGATTTTTGCAGATTATGCTGAATGAGAAAACTTTTCATGCCACACTATGTAGGGGTTCTGTTATGGATATTCTGAGATTTTATTAGTACTCTATATGGTATATAAGTGTATGTAAAGATCGTCAGAATCCAATTCCGAACACTTTGATTTTTCCCGGGAATCCACTAGATACCAGAAAGAATTGAGTATAAGGTAATAGGATAAAAAGGATTTAATTTAAAGGATTATAAGAGAGGTCATAAAAGGATTATAATGTATTGAGAAAGGTTAAGGAAACCCAAGTAATAAGATCCCGGGTATGATCCCTCAAACGATAAACGAAAACGAAAGTTAAGCGAACCGTATAACAGATCAGCGGTCATTAGGCAAACAATTAGGAGGTTAATCAAGGAGGTTAGGGATGATGAGGTCATCCAACCAATGAGAAGAGGGCAAGTAAGAGATGATGACACAATAAGGTGATGCAAGCATGACATAGGGAAGGAGGAGGTGTGGTTGGTTTATAACCACACAAATATAAGGTTATTAAGGTAATTAACCAAAAACAAAACACAAAACAACCAAGCTAAGCCAAACAAATCAAAAAACACAAAATCATTTCATTCTCATCATCTTGCTCTCGGCTTTTCTTCTTTTTCAAAGGAAGAAAAATCAAAAATCAAGTTCCAAGCATTGTTAAATCACAAGGTAATTATCTAAGGTTCCTTGTACATAGATATGGATATCCTATAAGTTTAAACTTCTAATTCCTTCACAATCTCTTCCAATAAATTAAGGAAGAAGATGGTGAATAGTAACCTTCAAGAAATAACTTTGGTTTTCTTGATTTTTATGAAAGTTCAAGGTAGCTTAAGCATAGATCAAGGCTTCCATGGGCATTCCAAGGATCTTTCATTGATTAAGAAGCTTCAAGAAGGTATAAACTCCAAACTCTAGCTTTAGTTTTGAGTATTTAGGAATGGTTATGAGTAATATAGTATATGTGAAGCATGAAGCTTGTTTGTTTAGAGTTTGGGTTGGAGTGGTAGTGGTATGAATGTTGAATCTTGTTGATTTGGTTAAAGAATGTAGTATAGTTTAAATTCAAGTTTTAGGATTAAGTAAATTGATTATAATGAGTTGATTTGGGGCTGTTGTAATGTAGTTTGGATGGAGTTTTGATTGGGTTGTGAATTGGGGTTGAATTGTGGTGGATTTGGAATGGTTTAAATTTGGGAAATCGTGTAAACATAGCCGTCGTAATGTCCGATTTACTTTAGACTGCTTTTGTTCATAACATTAGGACCCGAGAACTCCCTTCTAGATTTTGACCATTGCCATGTTTAGATAGTTCATGTTACGATCTTCATTTTGATATATGGTTTGTTTGATTCCGATGTACGGTTTAGGAGAAACGGCCGTTTTAAGTAACGACGTTTCGCGAACGAATCATTACCCCTCGCCTTACTTCGAAACATAGGTTAAAGACCTTAAAAGACTAATTGAAGTATGAAACAATTATGTTAAGTGTGTTAGGAAGTTGGTAAGACACTCGTGAAAGAATCGCCTTAAAACCCTTAATGGTTTATTTATTAAAAATGGTGGAGCCGAGAGTACTCGAGCGACTTAAGTGAATCGTTAAGCGCGAAAGCGAACGTTAGGACTCTAAATGGTTAAAGTCTAGTTTCTTAAGCGACCGGGGTTTAATTCTGACTTATGTTGTTGTTCATAGGTTATCGGACCCACTCTAAGCTTAAGTCTATCCGGGAGCACTCATGCAAGTTTTCTACCCGTATAACTGTTGTTGTGATGTATATGTGTATATGCATGATCTTGCGATAAATGCATATTTGTTATTAGCAAACTCTTACGATATATTGTAGCATGTGATATGGTATATATGCATGCCTGTTTCATATTCTTGATTTATATATCTGTTGTTCAAATGCTTATAGTTGCATAATACCTATGCTAGAGATAAGCGGTATTTGAGTTTACCCTTAGTATAGGGGATAAAAGGTGAACATATTTCTAAACCGGGAGTCGATGTTCCCGAGAATAATATATATATTTATATATATATATATGGTTATAGTTTTTAAAACTATTAATCGAATAAGATTTATTCGATAACTTTATCTTTATTTTATTTAATGAATATTATTTCGAATATTCATCCGAGGATTTATGACTCCCTTTATTTTATTATTGAATATTATTTTGAATATTCATACGAGGACTAATGACTCAGTTTATATTATTTAATGATTATTAATTGGATATTCATTTGAGGATGTATGACTCCTTTATTTTATTTAATGAATATTATTTATATTATTCATTCGAGGTATTATGACTCCGCTTATTATTTAATAATATTCTTTATTTTATTAAAGAATAATGTTCGATAATCAAACTTACTTTTGATTATTCAAATAAAGATATTACTTTCGTATAAGTATATCTTTGATTATTTACTATTCGTTTCAAGTATAAGTTTTCCAACTTCTACCTCAATTATTCTTTATGGGAATATTATTTAAATAATAATATTCAGATATAAAGAGTGTTTTCGAGTCTTCAAAATGATTTTTAAAAGTTAGAGCGGATCCCAAAACTCATTTTTATATTTAAGATCTTCCTTTTAAAGGGGATTTAAATACTCGCTCAAAACCTGAGGGATCCAGCTCTGTGGTGTATTTTATATTCGCAACGAGGTTGCTGTTTTGGTAAATGAATTGATTACTTACCCAACGTTCGGGAAGTAAGTCCATCTATCGAGTCGGCATAAGCAACATGGGCTCAGTGGGCGTCCATGATAGTGTAAGTGGCTCAGTGGGAGTCCATCAAATGCATAAGTGGCTGAGTGGCAGTCCAGCATAAGGTCCTATTGCGACCAGGGTGATGACCAGTGGGGAATTCGTCCATCTACTAGTAGAAAAGGTTACTTATTGGTATCTTTTCCTGATCAGCAAGATATCAGGTTTATGCCAAAATTCTTTCCTTTCCAAATTTATTGGATATTGCAATTCTGTTCATACTTTACATGACAGAGGTTTTCAGGAAACATATGTATATATATAGGTGTATATATATATCGGGACTTAATGAAGTATATCATAACTTCATTTCCTTCAAAATATTTCAAAGATTGAATCTATTCAAGTCTTATCTTGTAGTCTCATCAGTGTGATGAACTTTTGAAACTAATTATAACTTGAACGGTGGTAGTTCAAGTAGTATTCGGAAAAAATATAAGTATATTGGAGTATCTAGTAACTTCATCTTTTAAACTTATATCTAGTAAATGATTATCTTATGCATATCAAAGACTTTCAGAAAAATGTTGAGACAAGGTTAGATATATGAGATCACCTTGCAACGATATTTTTATACAGTTATAAACTGGAACTTTGTGTATATTATACATGGAAGAGGACTTCCAAGATTTTGAAAAGTATATATGTATATATACTGAATATTTTGCGACTTCATCGCGTTAAGATATTGTTGACAAGGAATTGGAAGATCAATTTCCTAAGGAATTCACACTAGCTACAACTATAACATCAAGGATGAGCCAATAGAATGGGAGAACATACCAATTCCAGACTTCAATCTACCAATCCTTAGCAAGCCAAAAAGGAAAAAAGTCAAGAGCAGTCAAGAAAGTGAAGTTGTCACCTCTAAAATCCAAGTCTGTAGTTAAAGCTCAACCCAAAGTCAATAAGGGAGACTACTTGTACTTGTGTGACATCAAAGAATTTTCAGATCTAAACCTCTATCTGGATGGACTAGATGAAGTGAGAAGTATTGATGCATACAGGAACCTACCTGAAAGGTTAGTGTTCAAGTACAAAGGAGGAAAGGAGATTCAGTGGTCACTTCACAGGATTCTTCAAGAGAGCCAAGCTGTACTGATTAAAGTTTATTCATCCTTCAAGAAGAACTTTGGGTTCAATATCACTGCAAGAAGACTAGTATTGAAGAAGATTGAAGAACTAAGGAGTATTAGAGCTAAAGATGCACTCCTAAAGACTCTTATCATCCCATACACAGGGAGAAGAGTGCATCTAAGGCCTTACTGGCTGATGGAATTCATAAATGACAAAGAGGTGAGAAGATTCTTCAGATTAGAAGACCAATTGAGCATTTCCAGTAATGAGACTCTCTTGGAAATGCAAGAAAAGCTAAATCTCTCAGAATCTGATGAACTGGAATTCCATAGGCAGCTCCAAAATCAGATTGATGAAAACAATAGAAAGCTTGGAAGAAGATCCAGACCTTCAAGGAACTAGAAAAATCTGCTCAGGCTAGATGAGCATCTTGAAAATGACTGTGAGCTAAACTTTGTACATTTTGATTAATTGAAGCACTTTTCAGTATTATCTACTTTTCTTTAAAGCTGTATGTTTAGGGTGTTTTGTTATCATCAAGTATCTCTTAATTTATGGCTACAATTCCAGTAGACATAAATTGGGGGAGATTGTTGTGCATATGTTGTGTACTTGATGATTACACAAACAAAACACCTAAGTAGATTTTACTTAGTGAAATAATTTATCACTCGACGGATAAGGATTATAGTCCCGACGGATAAATATAGTCCTGACGGATGATGACTTATTATCCATCGAGTGAGTAGCTTATGTAATAATGAGTCTGTAGCACATTTCTGCATACACCTTTGTATAGATTATGTAATAGCATATAAGTCATGTTGACTTTAACTAGATATGCAGAATAGGTTGATTAATTGTACATAGATGATGTCTTGTAATTCTGCATAAATGAATTGAAGTCAAGTGCCAAAATAGCTATCGACGGATGATTAACAAAGCCATCGACGGATGATCAAACAGCTATCAACGGATGTCTAATATAGCAGTCGACGGAAGATCAATGAAGCCATCAACGGATAATCATAAAGTCGACGGATGATCATGTACTCAACGGATAAAAAATTCAAATATCAGTTGACAGTGACAACTGGTCACATGCGTTGAAGTGTATGCAAATGGAATGAGGAAGCCTATTAACTGGGTAATAGAGAACAAAGTAACAAAGCATTAGACCCGATAGTTTTTATAATGATCCTGTCTTTTGACTTTGTAATCTTGGTAATATATAAACCAAGAAGTAGCAAATAGAAATATAGATCTGAGATACAAAAAGTGGGAAACATTTGTAAGCAGAATTATTAGCATTTCTCTGTATTCTCAGTAGTTCATATTTGTAAGCAGCTGTGAGCATTCTTGCACACAGAGTTCTCTCGATATAATATGTATCTCTGGTGGAATTGTTTAAATCCACCAGAAAGTTTTTAAAGACTCTTGTTTTTAATTACTTGTGTTTTGATTCACTTAAGTTTTTATTCCGCATTGTGCTAATCAACACACTTATATTTATATTCGAGTTCAGAGATTTTTATTTTAAGAAAAAGGTTCAAGAATTCCATTCAACCCCCCTTCTGTAATTCTTGCTATATTGTTAAGGGACTAACAGATCTTCCTTTGGAGAGCCCCCAAACTGAACTGAGTTCTGGACCATCTGAATTATGCCAGGCTTGATCTCAAAGGTATTATCTACGATAGCTGGCCTATCAATGCTAGATTGAATGTCATTGATCTTTGGTTGAGAAAAATCCTTCAATGCTTTCGGATTTGCTGCTGGTTCTCCCATTGCAATAAATACTAGAGTACCTGAAATACACGGCTAAGTAACTAGTAAGTAAAATATCCGAGTCAGTGAACTTTAACAACCAATGACGTCAAGCACATAAACTAAAAATTAACAACGAGTCCCCGGCAGCGGTGCCAAAAACTTGTTAGGGTGAAAACATGCTCTAAAATTACACGCAAGTATACGCGTTCAGAAGTATTATAAGATATAAATCAGATTCGTTCCCACAGGGACTAGTTTAGGTTAAGTTTAGATTATGCACTTATGCAACAATGTATGGTTATCACTCACTGCTAAGCCAATTAACAAATTGAGTTTTGATTTAACTAAGAGATTATACTAATTAACATTAACTAAGAGAATTACAGTTGAATTAACTATATGAGATAAACATGGGATTTTAACTTCATTAATACTTTATTCAAAGTCATTGTTCTCAACCTTAGCATACAATAGTGATGACAACTAATCAGATAACAGGAAACTAGTAAACACCAACTTTCATTGCACGAATGCCCTACTACCAGACATCCACAAAAGAGATAGAAGCTGAATAGACACCAATTATGTTGAGACCCTATATGTCTATAGAATTTGACAACATAAAGGTTTAATGAACTTATCTATCGTGATTACATAGGGAAAGTAAGATGGTTAAAATTACCTACGAATCATGCATAACAATTATACATGAACCTATGCTAGCGTGGCAAGTTCTAAACCTCTATATTCATTTTCACTTCAATAGAGATTAACGCACTATCTTATATGTTAGCTACGCACATAAGACGAATAAGCACAACCAATACTAGGATATCAATCAATAACCACACACCAAGATATTAAAACAAATTGACTATAGACATCCATAAGTAAATCCGTTAGAACCCCACGATAATAATTAGTTCATAATCGAACTCATCGTCACCATGGGTTCTAATAAAAACATGATAATAAAAAATGTACGAGTACTAGGGTTCAAGACAAATTGAAAACACGCATCCAAAGTATCAACTAAATTGAAGAATATGACATTCTTCTTCTTCGTAGCCTTCTTGTGCTCTCTAGGTCTTCGTATTACTTTCCCTAGTCTCCTTGTTGTTAAAAACGTCTTTATATCACTATATATAAGCCTCTAGTGGACCTGGACCCTCAAAATCATCAAATTCTACTAAAATCAGGATTCTGGGGCAAAAAGGGCGGGGCAGCCGCGCTCAAATTAGCGCGGGCACGTTTTTTTTGGGCAGAAAGGCGGGGCGGCCGTGCTGGTTTTGGGGTTGCCGCGCCTGACTTCTGGATTTTTCTAGTTGATTCTTCTTTTCGCCGTATCTTGAGTTCTGCTCGTCAGAATTAGGCGATTCAACTGCCCAAGTGGAGCTAACGAGATTCTCTACAACTTGAAAATGGCCTAGGCTTCCGATTATTAACTTTTTTAACATATTTCCTTGAAAAACTCCTTTCTTCATTTAACCGTTGCCTGAAATGCAATAACACAAAAACATATCAAAAATACCAACTTGAGTTCAAAACACGAACTTAAGCTTATAATGAAGCGTTCCAAGTAGATTTAAAATCCACTTATCAGTCTTTTGTCAGATTTTTTATTTTAATTTGTGCGGCATATCAATTTTGGTCAGAGCGGATTTTTTCCCCGTTTTTTTATATATACTTTTACATATCTAAGCCAACATCGATAAGGGTGTTGACATAGAAAATCTAAGGAAACATGTATAGCAATTTTGGTTATGATGTTATAATACATCATCCTTTCAATTTCATGCCACATAAGGTAACAATTTTTGTGAAAACACCATTTTTGGATGTTGGTAAAGACCATGTATGTAGTAGTATTATGATTAATTTTTGTGGGTAGCTTGTGATTTTGTGGTAACTGATTTATGTTTTCTCCTAAGTGTAATTTGGAATAATTAAAAGGTTGTACACTAATACACTAGACAGAAAATCACTGTAATTTGTGTTCAGGAGAAGCTTTAGCATTTATTTGTCTCAGGAAGATCCTTTTTTACCTAAAATTTTAGTAGTAATGTAAAAATCACTCCTTAGAAGGATTACATAATTATCATGAAACCTTTGGTGTCCTGATATAAATGAGATTATAAATTAACTAAAAGATGCGGAGATTTAATGCAAATGTTGAACTTGAACCTTTAATGCTTTGTTATAGGAAGAGATGTGTTAGTACAAAGGTGAATATGATCTTTAAAATTATTATGAACCAGAAGCATAAATTGAGTTCTTGCAGATATATTTGCGTATAAAATTTGTGGTTTCAAATCCATGAAGTGTGTCTATAAAATTATTGGTTTAATTTTAACTTCCAGGATTTATGGAACCAGTTGGTCCATGAGTCTCATATTCAGGATAATCTACATTAGTCTATTGGAAAATTAATTCTTGAATTGTAAAGTGTTATATATATAATTTTTTAATATATACCTTGTTGATTGCTGCATCGTATCACCAAAAGCTTAAAAATTTGCCACTGCAATTATTACGTCTCAAAGAATTTTGGGAAGTAACATACTTTTACTTACAGGAGTTTTGGATAAATTTAGTACGTGAATGCCCTTATAATGTGATGCCCACACTTGGTAATGCGGAAAACTTTTAGAATCCAGAGGTACTGGAAAACAGAATCATGAACAATGTATGTTATGAAATGAGTTATATATATCTCTATATCTTTAAATAGTATAAATTAGACTTTAAAATGAGAAAGTTTGGATGTTTTTTCAATCACTGATTTTAATATATGTGTATTTGTACCTCTATATGTTAGGTAAGGTCTTTCAGGTATATACAAGACCATACATTGCATCTCAAGTCGCTCTTAATTAGTGATTTTTGGACTCATATATGTACCTTGTAATAAATATAAATGAACTTCCTAACTTCCTTTAATATTAAACAGTCATGGCCGAATGGCTACTTAAAAGTTTGCAAATACATTATGTTAGAAGAAATTGATGATATCAGCTTATAAAATATCAAAGTTTATTATCAGTATTTTATATCAAAGTTTAGCAAAAGGTGACGTCATTGGCATTTGTTATCAACATTTGTTGATCAGTATTTGACTTAGTATTTAGTCATTGCAGCTATAAGTCAAGATATATCAAAGAAGGAAAGGATTTGCAGTGTAATAACCCCAAATATTTTGGACTTTTTGTAACCCTTATGAATAGTGATTTTGCTGATTATGCTGATTAAGTAAACTTTTCATGTCACACTATGTAGGAGTTCTTTTATTGATATTCTGAGATCTTATTAGTACTCCATATGGTATATAAGTGTATGTAAAGATCGAGACCGAGACCCCAGATTTTGGAGGAGCTTTCAAGAATGTGCAGAAACCAAATTAAACATGAGTACCGCTTACCATCCCCAAACGGACGGGCAAAGTGAAAGGACCATCCAGACACTAGAGGATATGTTGAGAGTCTGTGCAATAGACTTTAAAGGAAGTTGGGATGATCACTTGCCGTTGATCGAGTTTTCTTATAACAATAGCTTTCATGCCAGCATTGGAATGCCGCCTTACGAGGCCCTGTACGGAAGAAGGTGTCGATCTCCCTTATACTGGGATGAAGTGGGAGAGCGAAAGATGCTCAGACCCGAAGTGGTCCAAAGGACCAAAGACATAGTGGATCTCATCAAAGGACGATTGTAGCAGCCCAAGACCGACATAAGAAGTATGTAGACCTAGCCTGAAAGGATAAGGAGTATGAAGTAGGGGACTTAGTACTGCTAAAGGTATCCCCTTGGAAAGGATTGATGAGGTTCGGTAAGAAAGGGAAACTAAGCCCAAGATACATTGGACCTTTTGAGATACTAAGATGGATTGGGAAGTTAGCTTACGAGCTAGCCCTACCCCCGAACCTACAACAAGTTCATAATCATCGGGATGCCAGGCACATAGTGGAATAAGAACATGTGGACATGCAGCCAGACCTGACTTACGTGGAGCAACCAGTGAAGATTATGGATAAAAAGGACCAAGTGCTTCGTAACAAGGTAATCAAGCTAGTCCAAGTGCTATGGCGGAATCATAATATGGAGGAGTCAACTTGGGAACTACAGAGCGCAATACTAGAAAAATACCCCCATTTGTTTTCTATCTGATTCCGGGATGGAATCCTTTTAAGGAGGGGAGACTGTAATAACCCCAAAAATTTTGCACTTTTTGTAACCCTTATGAATAGTGATTTTGCTGATTATGCTGATTAAGAAAACTTTTCATGTCACACTATGTAGGAGTTCTTTTATTGATATTCTGAGATCTTATTAGTACTCCATATTGTATATTAGCGTATATAAAGATCGTCAGAATCCAAATTCGAACACTTTGATTTTTTCCCAAAAATCCACCAGATACCGAAAGAATTGAGTATAAGGTAACATGATTAAAAGGATTTAAATTCAAGGATAATAAGAGAGGATCATAAAAGAAATATAAAATATTGAGAAAGGTTTAGGGGAACCTAAGTAATAAGATCCCGGGTATGATCCCTCAAACGATAAACGAGAACGAAATTTAAGTGAACCGTATAACAGATAAGCGGTCATTAGCCAAGTAATTAAGGGTTAATCAAAGAGGTTAGTGGATGATGATGTCATCATACCAACAAGGAGAAGACATGTGTTAGCAATATGACATAAGCATGATGACATAAGCATGACAAGGGGTTTTGTTTTATTGGTTGATTATGGGCCATGTAAAATTTACCATGGTAAAAAGCTAAAACAATTTCCAAGACAAAAAGAGAAAGCAACCAAGAAATATCATAAAACAAAAAGAAGAGAAGTTGACCTTGCCTAAAGCTCTCGGCTTCTTCATTTCAAGGAAGAGAAAAAATTGCAAAATCCAAGCTTCACTTCATAAACAAATCCAAGGTAATTTCCTTAGCTTCTTGGTGATTAGATAAGTATATCCTAGGAGTTTAAGCTTCCAATTTCTCATAAATCTCTTCCAATAAATCAAGGAAGAAGATGGTGAATAGTAACTTTCAAGAAATAACTTTAGTTTTCTTGATTTTTATGAAAGTTTAAGGTTATACAAGCAAGTATCAAGGTTCTTTTAGGCATTCAAAGCTCTTGAGTTGTGTTAAGAAGCTTCAAGAAGGTATAAACTTCAAACTCTAGCTTTACTTTTGAGTATTTAGGAATGGTTTTGATTGATATAGTATATGAGAAGCATGATGCTTGTTTGCGTAAAGTTTGGTTGTGTTTGTAGTGAGTTTGATGATTGAATCTTGGTTATTGGTTAATGAATCTTAAGTATAGTTAGTAGCTCATGTTTGTGATTGAAAGAGTTGGAAAAATCATGAGGTTATGGACTGATGTAGTAAGGTTTGGATAAAATTTGGTTGTATTGGTGGTTGTGAGTTGATTTGTGGTTGATTGGAGTAGTTTAAAACTTGGTAATTGCGTAAACATAGCCGTCGTAATGCCCGTTTTCATACAACTGCTTGTTCTTAGTGTTCGGGACAGAGAGCTAACTGTCTAATCTGTAACTTTGTCATGTTTATCTAGATCATGTCGTAAGCTTCGTTTTGATATGTGGTTCACTTGAATCCGATATACGGTTTAAGAGAAACGACCGTTTTAAGTAACGACATTTCACGAACAAACCATTACCCCTCGCCTTACTTTGAAACCTTGGTTAAGGTCCTTAAATGACTAATTGGAGTATGAAACAATTATGTAAGGTTAATAGGTCAGTTGGTAGAGTATTCGCGAAAGAGTCATCTAAAAATTCATAACGTTTAATTTATTAAAAATGGTGGAGCCGAGGGTACTCGAGCGACTAATGTGAATCGTTAAGCGCCAAAGCGAACGTTAGGGTCCAATTGGTTAAAGTCTAGTTTCTTAAGTGATCGTGGTTTAATTCCAACTTATATGTTGTTTATAGGTTACCAGACTCGCCCCAGGCCTTTTACCACCCCCAGTCGCTCAGGAAAGTTTTCTACCCGTTATACTGTTGTTGTGATGTAAATATATTGATGCATTATCTTGAGATAAGTGCATGGTTGTTATTAACAATTCTTGCGATATATTGGAGCATGTTGATATAGTATATATATGCATGTTGTGAAATCTTGATATTCTTTTATCAATTCAAATGCTTATAAACTGCATAATACCTATGCTAGAGATAAGCAGTAGTTGCGTATACCCTTAGTATAGGGGACCCAAAAGGTGAACATTTTTCTAAACCGGGAGTCGATGTTCCCGAGTATAATATATATATATAGATATAGTTTTCTATAACTATTAATCGAATAAGGTATATTCGATGGTTTTGAATAATAATCAAACTTATTTTCGATTATTCAAATAAGGATCGTACTTTCGTATAAGTATATCTTTTGTTATTTATTATTCGTTTCAAGTATGAGTTTTGAAACTTCTACTTAAATTATTTTATAAAGATTATCCTTTATGGGAATATTATTTAAATAATAATATTCAGATATTTTCTAATATATTGGGACTGATTTATTTTATTAAATCAGCATTACTCCAAATATTCTTAAAAATGTTTTCGAGTCTTCAAAATGATTTTTAAAAGTTATAGTGGATCCCAAAACTCATTTTCAAATTTAAGATCTTCCTTTCGAAGGGGACTTGAATACTCGCTCAAAAATCTAAGGGATTCGGCTCTATGGTGTATTTTATATTCGCAACGAGGATGTTGTTTTGAGAAAACAATTTGATTACTTGCCCAATGTTCGGGAAGTAAGTCCATCTAATTGATTCGGCATAAGCGACAGGCCGGGGTACGGTCTATCAAAGTGTAAGTGGCTGGGTGGCAGTCTATCAACGCGTAAGAGACCGGGTGGCGGTCTAGCACAAGGCCCTAATGCGGCCAGGGTGATGACCTATGGGGGATTCATCCATCTACTAGTAAAAAAAGTTACTTATTGGTATCTTTGCCTGATCAACAAGATATCGGGTTTATGCCAAAATTCTCTTTGTTCCAAATTCATTGGATATTACAACTCTGTTATACTTTTCATAGCAGAGGTTTTCAGGGAATGTATGAGATATATATATATAGGTATATATATCGGGACTTAATGAAGTATTTTGGAACGTCATTTTATTCAAATAATATTTCAAAGATTGAATCTATTCAAGTCTTATGTTGTAGTCCCATCTATGTGATGAACCTTTGAAAACTTATTATACTTAGAACAGTGGTAGTTCAAGTAGTTTTCTAAAAAAAAGATATAAGTATAGTGAAGTAAATGGTAACTTCATCTCCCTTTAAGCTTATATCCAGTAAGTAATTATCTTACACTTGATAAAGATTTCCAGTAAGTTATCTATTTAGATACTTGCATTATTGATTAAACTATATATTACTTGCATTAAGGACCTAATGCATTAAATGATTTATGAGTTCATATCTTTACAGCAAATAATGACACACCAGGTTCGTATTCTCGTAATGAGATATACCATTGATTAATGTTTCACGTGAGTTGGTTGAGTTCAACATCGCTCTTTCAGAATCTCACATTTGGTTGAAGACTATGTTTTACTTGTAGGATAATTGGACTCATATGTAAAATTAGGGGCGCAGGGGTAGAAGTGACGATACTTTTCCTCTTTTATCTATGTTATGTAATGTATGCTTATGCTATTTTGGGTTAGGTTTTCTACATGCATTATTAAGGATATTGACTGAGACTTTGATACCTCTACGGAAAGTGTTGGCACATTTTTCATTATTAAATGTTTTGTTATATGTTAATTTATTACTATTAGTAGAGTATTATTATATATATGGTACATGGTGACACATTATTGTTGTTTACGCTGTCAAATTATATGTTCGGTAAATGAAAAAAACACACCAATTTTTTTGTAACAATTTTTAAATTAGAAAACTAACTTTGCACTTTATTTAGGATACTGTGTTCTAGACTTGTAGACTTGTAGACTTGTAACCCTATTTTTACAAGATTCTAACATATTCTATCTGATTTGAAAGTTTTTCGTATCTATTATCTTTATTTATTTAGTTATTTAAGTATTTAATTAGATTAGGGACACGAGATGAGATTAGCTATTTATTAGAGGTATGGCTACTATGCAGCTTCTCTCTGCATAAATTTTCACGTAAATTTTTTATCCCTACGCATAACTTCGATCAATGTCTTAAATATTTTGAACAACATTTATATCTTTTTTCCATTTTTATGTTGTTTTGGGTTGTCCTATTTCTTACTTGGTTTTTGTTTTTATTCTTCAGGGTACTTTAAGACCGTTTTATGTAGTCATTGATACTATATATATGATACTGCAACATAGAGGTTTGTATGAGCAATTTTATTCCACCTAGGCAACCAGGTCATCCCACGTCAGCAACTAGGTCCATTTTTTGTGTGTACTTATTTATTTATCTATCTACAAAAATATACATATAACTTTTCATCTGATATGTTTAAGTGGATAAACTCTTTTTTATGCTAAAAAAGGTTTTTCCTGAATGACCATTTGTTACATCAAGAATATCTTCGGGGGCTTGATATTTAGTAAAGCTGATTCAGAATTGAACCCGAGGCTTAAAGATCGTATGGTTTGGATTATGCAAAATGTATCATGTATTGAATTTTGAATTTCTTAGTCTTGGAAAATCGATCATTACAAGATTGTAATGCCTATATCATAGATTTACCTTCAGTTTATCGATCCAAGTATTCCATTTTCTTTGTGCATCATACTTATTTCATTACATCATCAAACATGTTAAAATCCTTGTATAAATTAATCTTATGTCTATTTAAATCCTGTAAGAACCATTACAAGACTGTACTTATCCCGATCATGTACATAGTAATTGTATCCTTCATTTTGCCCCGGTGTCTTTGGATATTGTGTTGATTATTTTTAAGCCATTTAATCATTCATTATTTTAACATTCTATTACAGAATAAAAAAGATCGACCATTTCATTTCCCTTTGAATGTTATAAGGTTTGGAGTCGATGTATAATGTGACAAAATTAAGGTAAGAATAGTTAAGATCAATGAAAATTATTGTAGATGTGTAATGATTATAAGCTGAAACCCCAAACACACTTTCTTTAGTTATGTTGATATTATGCAAGGGGTACATGCTTCTATATTTTCGTTAATATCAACGCTGATAATGTATACCTGCTCCGCTTTTAAACACAACTAATTTTTTTTTATCTAAGTTCTAAAGGGATGCCATATGATATATCTATGTTGTTCTTCCACATACACTAGCATAAATATATCAATATTTTAAATATAGTAACCAGAATGTAGATCCATGTATTAAGGCTATGAGTTCTCAATAATACTCGCCTCAATATGTTAATCAATGAAGGTATCTTATATAGATATACGATATTAAGATGTTTTGGGCCATCAATCTCTATCATTTAAATGCAAATTTTCTTTTATTATTCGCACTTATATACTCATGTACCCATTTTATTTCTCAAGTAAAATTTCCGTATATAATCTCAACTTCATGATAACTCTAAATTGGCCACGAACATGGTTTTTTTTCCAAGGCGGTACCTGAAACCTCTTTTATTAGGCTAAGGTTTATGTTTTAATATATCTAATCAGAACCATTTTAAATTGGAGTTACTTTTCCATATCTTCTTTCAGAACCTCAAAGAGTAACAAAATATAGCAATTGGTTGACTTTGTCGGAATAGAATTCCAGAATTACCTAAAAGACAAGGCAATTGCTTATATTTTATCTCAAGGAGGTTCCAGATTGTTTAAAAAATGGTATTTTGAGTTATCTCAAGTGCATAGAGGATCAAAGAATTGAGGTAGAACCCAATCATTATTAAGTTTCATTTTTACAGCTTTAAGTACGGCTTCTAGCTTTTTAAAATTTGAGATACCTCTCTTAGCTCTATTCGAATAAAATATGGATTATCTGTAATATAAAGACTCCTACTTTATGTACACAACTAATAAATCTATCTAGTTACCTTTGATGCACAACTCATCAAAGTTCTTTTGAAATTTCTCTTTAAACCTTTTCATGCCCTTTTTACCTACAATAAAAAATCCCAAGTCATAAATGGATACAATTTGGTTTACATATTTAATTGCCTTCTATTTTTTGCAGGAAACTATTAACATCAAAGATGATCAAACCTGGCAGCCATGTTTCGTACGAACCCAAGCACTTTGATCTAAATAAAACCATTCTTCCAAAATAGGGGTAACTAAAAAATACATTATTATTAGTACTAATTTTAATTTTTACATATTATAAACACTAAGAACTATACAATGTGAGACCACAAATTATAACTCATATTTTTAAGCTACATTGCTACTATATGAAACCAAGAGGATCATCTTCATAATACTATGTTATAAACAGTATTTCCATAAGAATTTTTTTGATAATAAAAGTAGCCCATGTATTGGAACTTATTTAGAGGAATAATATAGAGGTTTCTCTTCATTACGACTTGGACATTAAATTGTACATTAGATATCAAGGCTGTTGTATAAGACATGCCTGTATTTTAATAAGACTAAGAAAATTTGTCAACCCTAAGTAAGTTGTATTATTATCTTAATTTGTATTTTGTACTTATAACATTTAAAGTCTGTAAAAATGTCAAAGGAGCAGACTGGAGTCTTTTTCTATAAACAGTATCAAGCCTAAGAATTCTATCTGGAAGAAGATCAAGAAGATCATGCCTCACAAAGAATTATGAAGAAGCTTGGAGTTGAATAAATCTGTTTTAGGAAAAATATTCTAAGTCAAGATCTCTACAAGTCACAAATTTAATGTTTTAGAGAAGTCATTCGAGAACTCCAGAATAGCTTATGGAGAACTCAGAAAGCTACTAGAGAACTCAGAGATATCGACAAGCCAAATTGAGGACATGAAGATTGGAGATATCGACAAGTCATTTTTCACTAGAGAACTCAGAGTTATCGACAAGTCAACATTCATTAGAGAACTCTGAGTTATCGATAAGTCAAGTTCCACTAGAGAACTCAGAGATATCGATAAGTCAAAATTCACTAGAGAACTCAGAGATGTCGATAAGCTAAAATTTCCTAGAGAACTCTGAGATATCGACAAGTTAAATTTGACTAGAGAACTCTGAGATATCGACAAGTCAAGAAGCCACTAGAGAACTAAGAGATATCGATAATTTAAAGTGAAGATATGAAGACTAGAGATCTCGACAAGCCAAAATTCTCTTATAGAGAACTGGAGACCTCTACAAGCCAAATTAAATATAGAGTGCTAGAGATCTCGATAAGCCAATATACTTATCGAGATGTCAAGTTCTCTATAGACCTAAATTGGAGATTTCGAGATAAAATCTCAAAGTACAAAATTGCAGATCAGTTCAATATCCAAGATTAACAATCAACAAACAATCCAAACAACTGGATTGACAAGTCTACAAAAAAGCTGCTTGAAGAATGTGCAAGATCAATGGTAAAGATTAACTGATAAAGGAAGATCAAAATAAACACGTGATGCCAAGATATGCTATGCCTGAAAAAGAAGATATACTTTTCTATAAATAGAAATGACAAGTGACAGTTTAGAAAAGCTAATAGCATGTTTTATTGTACACTGTGTAAACCAGCAGTTAACTGAATTATAAAGTTAACACTGGTCCTTTAGTCAGTAGTAACAATTTAGATAGAAAAACTTGCAATTCTCTCAAGGAGAAGCTAAGCTCTTTATCAACAAAGAGCGTAGAAATTTTGTAGCAAAACATTCTTAATTTTAATATAAAATTAAGTGAGTTTTGAAGATTTGTGTTCTTTTTTTTTCTGCGAGCTTAATTTCTGCATGAACACATTTTACTACAAGATTTAATTTACTTTGTTCAACCAAAAACATTCAAGAAAAGCCTAAAAACATCTAAAACACATTCACCCCCCCTCTGTGTGTTATTAATTTCCTAACAAGTGGTATCAGAGCAAAATCTGAAAGTAAACAGATTCAAGATCTTGGAAGAATGAATACACAGAAAATCAGTAGCATCAAAATTCCTACCTTTGACAAAGCTAACTACACTCTTTGGAAAAAGAAAATGATGCTGTTTATCAGGATGGCCAATCCACTCTACATTCAGATCCTCAAGAATGGGCCCTTCACTCCTATGGTTAGAGTTGAGGAATCTACAGATAGACATATGGTTATTCCAGCTCATTATCCTCCCAAAGACCCTGCAGAATACTCCGAGCCTGAGAAAGAGAAAGTCTCCCTGGATAGTGGCTTGTAGTTAATCTTAATTGAGTCACCTGACAATGTAATGTATAACAACATTGTCAACTGTGACATTGCAAAATAGATCTGGGAAAAAATAGAGATATTGTGTGAGGGAACTGAAGAAGTTAGGTCAAACCAAAGAAGAATATTAATTTCACAGTATGAGGGTTTTATGGCAAAGCCAAAGGAAAGCATTACTGATGTGTTTGAAAGATTCAATAAGCTGATAAATGAATTGCAACTTCATGACAAATACTATGAAGCTGAAGAAGTGAACCTAAAATTCTTGCTTAGTCTCCCTGATCATTTGGAACAGAAAATCTCAGCAATCAGGGAAGGGAGAGACTTCAGCAGAATAACACTGGAAGTTCTATATGTAATTCTCAAAACATATGAACTTGAAATGATTCAAAGGAAATCATTGAGATTTGGTCAAGGACATGTTGTAGATGGATCAAGTGCTTTAATTGTAAATGAAAGCCAAACATCTAATGATGAACCAAGATCTCAAACTCCAGTTGCCTCAACTAGTGAGCAAAGAACAAATGATTCACAGGAACAAGTCATTCTGAAATTGGAAGAAGATGAGTTCTACACTCTTAATGAACTGGATGAGCTAGATCAGTCAATGGCTTATTTGGCTAGAAAAATCTCTAATATTAGAGTAAAGAAGCCAAGATTTTTCAAGGGCAAAGGACAGTCTTTCAACAAAGACAACAGCTGGAAAGGAAAAAGGAAGTACAATTCTGAGAGCAAGAATGGTTACAGAACTGGATCTGTTGACAGATCTAAGGTAAGGTGCTACAACTATGATGAGCTAGGCCATTTTGCTACAGAATGTAGGAAACCCAAGAAAGCAAAGAAGGATAAAGCTTATCTTGAACTTGAAGCAAAGTATGAAGCTCTTCTGAAGAAACAACAAAGCAAAGCTTATATTGCAGAGGGTAAAAGTTGGGATGACTTTGAAAATGATGAAGATGAAGAATTTGGAAATTATGCACTCATGGCCTTAGAGTAAGGAGAATCATCCTCATCTAAATCACAGGTACCAACTCTTACCATAATTGATTTAAATGTGAGTCAATATAAGGAAACTGTAGAGAAGATGAGCACAAAAATGTTTCACATCCACACAAGCATGATTAATGCTAATGAAGAAGTTAGTAGATTAACAAAGTTGAATGAGAAGCTTGAAAGTGAGAAATAGGAAACAGAATTGTTGCTGGTGGAGCTTGAAGCTTTAAAACAAAAAAATGCATTTCTAAAGAACAAGCTCAAGTGTGCAAGTGAAATTGAGGCAGTGCTAAGGGAGAAGCTGGAAAAGAATGAAGTGAAGCTAAAATCTTTCATAAATGCATCTGAACTGGTTGGACAGTACCATGAGATAAATAAGCCATGTGCAAACATTGCTATTGGCCTTGACTATGATGCTTTGAATGATAAAAAGAAGACTATAGTTGATAAAGGGAAAACAAAGAAAACTGAGAATGCTCCAACCTTTTTGAAAGAGGTTAATGTACCAATATTCAAAGCATGTGAAGTCAACTTCAGTGAAGAAGAATTGATTATCAAGCAAGAAATTGATGATGAGAATAAAGAAAAGAAAACTACAGAATCAACTCAGTCTTCCAATACTGAAGAAAAGTTCATGGACAAACAAAGTCCCAAGACACCTGTCAAAGAAACCAAAAGTGAAGATGCAAGAAAGAAAAAGAAAAATAGAAATGGGAAAATAGGGATAAACAAAAGCAACAATTTTGCTTATGTTGTAGATGCTCCAAGAAAGAAGTGTGAAAAGTGTGGCTCTGTGAATCACCTAACTCACTTATGCAAAAAGGCAGTTAGCAAGACAACTGAGGGAGCCTGTAAATATAATGAAGCAAATGCAAATGATCCCTATTCATTCTGTGACAAGTTTGACTGCATTCCTTGCAACTTGAAAGTAATGAAGAGTTGCCACAAACTGGGAGTAGACCTCAAAGAAACAAAAATTAGGTCTACAACAGAAAGGAAAAATGCTCAACAGTCAATGAACTCTATTTTATCTGAAACTACTCATTCTACTTCTGCTAAATCAGTTAACAAGAAAAAAGTACCCAACACTACTTGGGTTGCTAAACACACTTAAAACTCATTATGTGCAGGGAAAAGTAAAGAAAGTCATCTGGATCATAGACTGTGGATTTCCAGGCATATGACAGGTGATAAAGCCCTGCTATCATAGTTTGAGTAGAAAGCTGGCCCTTTGGTGACCTTTGGAGACAACAACAAAGGATTCATAATGGGATATGGAAAGATTGTTTCTGGAAATATTGTCATTGATGATGTAGCACTGGTAGCTCGTCTTGAAGTGAATCTTCTCAGTGTTAGCCAATTTGTAGAAAAAGGCTTTGAAGTTTTATTCAACAAAGAAGAATGCACTTTTATCAGCAAGAACACTGGTGAAGTTGCTCTGAAAGGAGAAGGGAAATGAAGCTTGTTTGTTGCAGATTTTAACTCAATAAATAAAGACGGTGTGTGTTACTTCTACACCAAGGCATCAGAAAAACAAAGCAAGCTCTGGCATAAAAAGCTGTCTCACTTGAATTTCAAGGCAATTAACACCTTGGTCAAAAAGGAGTTGGTTAGAGACATGCCTAAACTGAAGTTTGCTCAAGTTGAAGTTTGTGAAGCTTGTTAAAAAGGAAAAATGAAAAGATCAAGTCACAAGTCAAAAACTGTGAATTCTATAAGTACTCATTTGCAACTAATTCATATGGACTTGTTTGGGCCAGTAAATGTCTTATCAATTTCAAGGAACAAATATGCACTTGTGATGGTGGATGATTTCTCAAGATACACTTGGGTAGAGTTTATGCACTCTAAAGATGGAACTCCATATATCATATTTGAGCACATCAAGAAGATAGAAAAATAGGCTGATGATTACAATTGTGTGAAAAGATTGAGAAGTGACAACGGAACAGAATTCAGAAATGCAACATTGAGTGAATTCTTCAAAAGCAAAGGCATTGTTCAAGAATTTTCAGCTTCTAGAACACCTTAACAAAATGGAGTAGTTGAGAGAAAGAACAGAACATTTGTGGCGCCCTCCAAACCCGGGTCAGAAGTTTGGGGTCCACAACACATAAACAATATATAAACCTGTATAGAAAATATTATTTGCAATGACCCTGCTTCACATAACCACGGATCGCAACAGGTTAAAGTATGAAAACAAGCCACAACCTGAACTTATTATTATAATATATCAAATCCCAACTAATTTAATTTACAACTGATAATAGAATCATTCTTACAATCTGACTATCTCTCTACTGCATGAAGCTCCTGCTAGCTCGATCCCAACTCAAACTGGAACCTTAGCCCGCACTTTGGACTGAGGAACTTCTCTATCATCCATATCCTTTTTAACTGTAAAATATATAAAAAGTTTCACAAGAGTGAGCTAACTAGCTCAACAAGTCTTAATAGGGATAACTGAGGATAAGCAATAATCAAATGAAATGATTCAGAGGAATCAAGTTTCTTTTTAACTAATCATTAGAATTGGATATTCATTTTAAGTTTTAAAAACCAAGGTTAGGCTGCTGATCAGTCACGCACTAACCCCGAGCAAGCACACAACACTGCTCTAATTACTGGATCCAAGGCACACATTGGCCTAACTTGACCATTGGTATGGTCTGACCACAAATCTGGTCCGCATATATAAAACTATCCAATTCTAAAGCAATTCAATATGATAAACAATATAATTCGATAAAACAAGATCATAATCAATGATGGTTAAACACCTGAATAAAAACGTAAGGAAACTCATGGATATCTCAAGGGTATATCAGGGTAGGTGTAGGAAACGATTTTCAGTTTGTAAAATGATCAGATATTAGACAAATACTGATTTTTCAAGGTATAGTTCTTTGATGTTATAAAGAATGGTTGGAGTATTAAAGTTTTCGTGTTTTCAACAATTTTCTTCCAATGTTTGGTGTTTGGTAGTTAAACATTTGGGGAGTAGTATTATATTTGTGTGGTTTGGTGTCTGAGGATAAACAAAGGATGATTTATAAAGAGTAAGGCTTATGGCTCAAAATCAAGAAAATATCAGGGTACAAGGTTAAACAGTTTAAAGCACTTGTATTATAAAACAGGAGTTATGTTTAATAATAGCCACATGTTATGAAACAGTTCGAAAACATTGGTAATATATCTTGAAGAAAAGTTCAGAAATACTTGCCTTACAGGCTTTACAACTATTACTGATCAATTCTGAGCCGACTCTGCCGCTCAGGCATTAACGTCCAACCACTAGATCCCATTGGATTCGACTTCGACACTCAGGTTTTTTGTTAAAACTCTACTAAGCTCGTCGGCTGATTGCTAGGTTATCTTTAGTTCATCATCCACTTTCAGTGTTCCCGACTATAACCTACAGGGTCGAAATACCCTACGTTAGACGTCTAAGTATGCTTGACATATCCTCGATACTAATTCTTACCCAATGATATTCAAACCTGACTTGTAATTATGAATACTATAACAACACACGCAACAAATAGGGTTCACAATCTCGAAGATTGGTTCAGTGTTCATTTTTCGGAAAATACATATACTTTTTATTTTATGGAATCAGGGTTATCGATTTGGCAAAATATTGCATCACATCGTACAATCTTGTTTCGTATAAAATACATACATACATACATATATATATAGTTTCTCGACGTCCCGATATTCATCGGATACGTAGTTCGATTTCCCGGAAATCGGACAGTGTTCCCTTTCTTTATCGGACTACCCGTCGACACATCATCGACGTCAATTCATCACAACAATCCATAACCACAATAACCAACATCCCTAACTTCCCAGTCACCAATTTAATACTATTATTAATTATTATTCGCATTTTACATTTATTTATTTTATAAAAATTAGGACTCAGAATCGCGTCATCACAGTCCATCGCCGGCTCGCCGAGGCTCATCGCCAACGGCGATAAAATTTACGGGTACCCGATGAATTCCGGGTTTCCAACGTAAATTCTACCGATTAAATTAATAATAATACCTATATTATTTTATTATTTATTTCACAAAAGCCATCAATTCGATCCTGCAGATCATAAAAATTCAACTCAGCATAGTAATGAACCGAGAATTCAACATATTCTTTCCAACAGAAAGATTACAGAGACACAACTGCACACGCCCACGCTGACGCGCGACACTCGCAACTGCTTACACACACACAGTCACATTCGCACATGTATACACACACAAAAATGCACCTACACTTAAGCACATATAGATACACAGGATATACATACATACAAAACGGAGTGACAGGAATGACAACGACCGGAAAAAAAAATGGGGATGTCGGCCGGGAAGCCAGAATTCGGAGATATGAATCACCACGAACAGGGAAGGGAAATGAGAAAAACGATTGAAAGGAAGAAAGCAGAGGTTAACATGGAGTTTAAGTGAATAATCGAGGGGAAAGAGACTGAGACGAGGATGATTGATTTTGCTGCCAGGGAAGAGATAGGGGAGGAAGTAAAATAAAATGAATAAGTAAAGTAAAAAAAACGATATGTAGAAACTTGCCACGTATCTGCAGTTTAACAATATCCCAACACGTGTCCTTCTATGGCTTATAAGCCCGAATTTTAATCCGAAATTCGATTTTAGTGAACCGAGTCGTATTTAAATCAGATTCAGAAAATCACGGAAACAATCTTAAAATTTTCTAAAAATCCCGAAACTAACGAAATAAAATTTTCATAATTTTTAAAGCATTTTTGAAACGTAACTCGTACCCGCAATTCATAATTAACGAACCAAGTTGCCCTTAAAACAAACTCAGAAAATCATGAAAATAGTCTTAAAATGTTAGAAATATCCTGAAGTTTATAAAAAACATAAATTTTGTAATTTTAAAATAATTTCTGAAACATAATTTATACCCGCTTTTAACAAATAAACGAATCAACGCGCGGGTAAAATAAATCCCGAAAATTTCCAAAATAATTTTAAAATTCTCAAAATATTCCAAATTTAAATAAATATGAGTTTCATAATTTTTGAAGAATTCTAGAATTAAATGCCAATTTTACAAGTAAATGTAATCAGAAAATCATACAGGGTTAAATAATTGATGAAATATTGATTTCTAAATTTTGTAAAATCCCAAAAATAATTATTGTAATTATAAAATCATAAAAACAATTTTAGAGACACTTCAAGTATTTATACAAATAAATTTGCATTAAATCCACATTAAAAGTGAAATAATTCAATACAATTCCTTAATTAATCACGCGAACAACACGGTATATCATGAATCACACCTAGATAATAATCAAACAACACATAGTGGTCAAAACCAATACACATATTTTGGTTAATAATTTCCATAATAATCACTTATTTAAATAATTCAAAAATACACGGGTCGTTATATCCTTCCCCCCTTAAAAAGATTATGTCCTCGGAATCTGGTCTAATTACACAAGCGAGGATATTTGTCAAGCATATCTGACTCTAGTTTCCAAGTAGACTCTTCTACTCAAGGATTTCGAACGTACTTACTATAGATATATACTCATTTCCAATGACTCGCTTTTAACGATCAAGAGTTTGAATTGATCCCCATATGCAAAACAAACTTGGACAAGAGCCCCATTGGCTCCTGATCAATCACTTAATTCAAATCAGATACTTATCGTTTTTTTAACTTTAACAGGCCAAACATACTATATGTACACACTGTTGCGACGATAACATCAACTCATGAACAACTTTATCTATATTTATCAATACCTCGAATGGTTCACTAATTTTAGGACTTAACTTGTCTCTTCTACTTAGACTTATCTAGTCTCTTTCAAGATGAAACTTGTTGTAACACCCCCAGATCCGGGGTCGGGGATCCGGGTCGTCACGGTCTTTCTTTCCACAATATCACTTCGCTTAATTAATAATAAATAACCTTATGCTGTGACCCCACACTAACACACACCACAACCCGTTATAGTCTCAGAGATGAAATTTAAATAAGTACAAGTCTTTGAATCCACAATTTAAAAGTTATTACAACCCAAAATGATTACTTGATAAATTTACAGTTAATTGCCATTATCTGCCACAAGTTATAATTATACATAATTGATTCTCAAAAGTAGATGGTCTGATCTACAATAGATCTACCTCTGCAGCTATAGCAGCTACAACATCAACGGGAAGACGCGGGACGCTTCCCACGCGCTTGCGCTGGGTCTGCTGGAGTCTGGCCATCTTTCCTAACTGTTGTTGTGTGATGAAGAAATAAAGCAAGGGTGAGCAGCAAGCCCACCAAAATAATATGTATAATGATTTACAATATATGAGCCTACTCATAATACTCATGAAAGTCTTGGTCAAAAGAAATGAACCAAGTTTGATAACTTAATGCGATGAAGTCGCAAAATATTCAGTATATATATATACATATATACTTTTCAAAATATTGGAAGTCCTCTTCCATGCATAATATACACAAAGTCCCAGTGTATAACTGTATAAAAAAATATCGTTGCAAGGTGATCTCATATATCTAACCTTGTCTCAACGTTTTTCTGAAAATCTTTGTCATTCATAAGACAATTATTAATTAGATATAAGTTTAAAAGATGAGGTTACCAAATACCCCAATATACTTATATCTTTCCCAATACTACTTGAACTACCACCGTTCAAGTTATAATCAGTTTCAAAAGTTCATCACATAGATGAGACTACAAGACAAGATTTGAATAGATTCAATCTTTGAAATATTATTGAATGAAATAAAGTTACGAGATACTTTATTTAGTCCCGATATATATATATCCACATATATATATCTCTTAAACATTTCCTGGAACCTCTGTTATGTAAAGTATGAATAGAGTTTGAAACATCCAATGAATTTTGGAAAGGAAAAGAATTTTGGCATAAACCCGATATCTTGCTGATCAGGCAAAGATACCAATAAGTAACCTTTTCTACTAGTAGATGGACGAATTCCCCACTGGTCATCACCCTGGTCATAATTAAGACCTATGCTGGACTGCCACTCAGCCACTTATGCATTTGATGGACTCCCACTGAGCCACTTACACAATAATAGACCGTACCCCGGCCTGTCGCTTATGCCGACTCAATGAGAGGGGCTTACTTCCCGAACGTTGGGCAAGTAATCAATTCATTTACCAAATCTGCAACCTTGTTGCGAATATAAAATACACCACAGAGCCGGATTCCCCAGGTTTTGAGCGAGTATTTAAATCCCCTTAAAAGGAAGATCTTAAATATAAAAATGAGTTTTGGGATCCGCTCTGACTTTTAAAAATCATTTTGAAGACTCGAAAACACTTTAAAGAGTGTTTGGAGTAAGGCTGATTTAATGAAGTAAATCAGTCCCCAGAATATTTTAGAAAATGACTGAATATTATTATTTTAATTAATATTCCCATAAAGAATAATCTTTATAAAAATAATTGAAGTAGAAGTTTTAAAACTTATACTTAAAACGAATATTAAATAACCAAAGATATACTTATATAAAAGTATTATCTTTATTTGAATAACCGAAAATAAGTTTGATTATTTACACCTTATTCTTTAATAAAATAAAGAATATATTACAACACATAATCGGAGTCATAGATCCTCAAATGAATATTCAAATAATATTCATAAATAATATAAAAGAGTCATAAGCCTTCGAATGAATATTCAAATAATATTCAATAAATAATATAAAAGGAGTCATAAGCCCTCGAATGAATATTCAAATAATATTCAAATAATAAAATAAACTGAGTCATAAGCCCTCGAATGAATATTCAAATAATATTCAAATAATAGAATAAAGGTATCGAATAAACCTTATTCGATCCATAGTTTTAAAAACTATATCCATATATATATATATATATATAAATATATATATATAATATACTCGGGAACATCGACTCCCGGTTTAGAAATATGTTCACCTTTTATCCCCTATACTAAGGGTATACGCAACTACTTGCTTATTTCTAGCATAGGTATTATGCAACTATAAGCATTGAAATCAACAGATAGATAACCAGATTACGAAACAGACATGCATATATACCATATTAGCATGCTCCAATATATCGCAAAATTTGCTAATAACAATCATGCAATATCACAAGATAATGCATATACATATATTTACATCACAACAACAGTATAACGGGTAGAAAACTTGCCTGAGCGACTGGGGGTTACGAATGGCTCGGGACGAGTCTGGTAACCTATAAGCAACAAGTAAGTTGGAATTAAACCAAAGTCACTTGTAAATCTATACTTTAACTAACTTAGACTCTAACGCTTGTTTTGCGCTCACTGATTCGCTTAAGTCACTCGGGTACCCTCGGCTCCACCATTTTTAATAATTTAACCTTTACGAGTTTTAAAGCGATTCCTTCGCGAGTGACTTACCAACTGCCTAAAACACTTACCATAAATGTTTCATGCATTAATTAACCCTTTTCGGTCTTTAACCTACATTTCAAAGTAAGGCGAGGGGAAAAAGTTTCGTTCGCGAAACGCCGTTACTTGAAACGGTCGTTTCTCCTAAACCGTTCATCGGAATCAAACGAACCACATATCAAAACGAAGCTCGTAACATGAACTATCTAAACATGACAATGGTCAAAACCTAGCAGTGAGTTCAAGGGTTCTGATGTTAAGAACAAAAACAGTCTACGGTAAATCGGACATTACGACGGCTATGTTTACGCGATTTCCCAATTTTTAACCATTCAAAACCAACCACAAACCAACCTCAAATCCAACATACAACCAACATCCATCCTCATCACATCATAACAACCCCAACCAATTCAATTTAATCATTTATACTTATGCCTAAGCTTAGTTTAACCATACTTAAGTTCTTTTAATCAAAACCACAACATTTACCATTCCATTTCACTACCAATCCAAATCCCAAACTCTAAATCACAACAACAAGCTACAATATCATCCTACCAATTAAAATCATCTTATAATACATAGGGATCTAGGGTTTGGAGATGATATACCTTCCTTGAAGTGGTGGGATGAGCTAGGAAGCCTTAAGAAGCTTTGAGAAGTCTTAGGAAAGCTTGGATCTTCAAGAAAAACAAGAAAACTTCAAGTAAAAAAACTTGAAAACACTATTCATAGTCTTCTTCTTTGATTAAATGGAGAAGATTGAGAAGGAATTGATGGCTTAAACTCATGGTATAGCCCTAACTAAGCATGAAGATGATTAGGGAATTTACTCACCAATTTAGGAAGCTTGGATCTTGAATTTTTGAAAATTCTTGCCTAATGAATAGTAAAAAGCCGAGAGCTTCAAGAACAAAGCTTGGTTGCTTTTTGATTTTTGATGAAAATGATTTTTCTTGGCTTGGTTGCTTGGTTTTTGTGCTTGTTTTAGTCAATTACCTTCTTGCCCTTGAATTTGTGTGGTTACAAAGTCACCACATCTCCTTCCTTTCTTGTCATGCCTATGTCACCTTGCACATGTCATAATGCTCCCACTTGTCCACACCTTGTGGTTTGATGATGTCACAATCCCTGGCTTCTTGTACAAGCTTGTCTCTTGGTCACTTATTTGTTTTACGGTTCGCTTATCTTTCGTTCTCGTTTATCGTTTGAGGGATCATACCCGGGATCTTATTACTTAGGTTCCCTTAACCCTTCTCAATATATTATATTCCTTCTATGATCCTCTCTTATAATCCTTTAATTTAAATCCTTTTTATCCTGTTACCTTATACTCAATTCTTTCCGTATCTTGTGGATTTCCGGGAAAAATCAAAGTGTTCGGAATTGGATTCTAACGATCTTTACATACACTTATATACCACATAGAGTACTAATAATATCCCATAAGATCAATAACAGAACCCCTACATAGCGTGGCATGAAAAGTTTTCTCGTTCAGCAAAACACTATTCATAAGGGTTTCAAAAATTTCCAAAAATTGGGGTTATTACAGTCTCCCCTCCTTAAAAGGATTCCGTCCCGGAATCAGATAGAAATAAATAGGGATACTCTCTTAGCATTGCACTTTCTAACTCTCGAGTCAATTTTCCCACATTGTGGTTCTACCATCAAACTCTGCCTAGTTTGATAATCCTTCTCCTAAGCACTCGTTCCTTTTCACTCTATAACCCTTCCTGGTTGCTCCATATAGGTTACGTCGGGTTGCATATCTATGCGCTCATATGCCTCTATTTATCTGGCATCTGAATTACACTTCCTTAACATTGATACGTGAAACACGTTATGAACTTGCTACAGGTTCGGGGGTAGGGCTAGCTCATATGCTAACTTCCTAAACGTCTTAGTATATCCAAGGGTCCAACAAATTGTAGACTTAGCTTTCCTTTCTTTCCGAACCTCATCAATCCTTTCCAAGGGATACCTATAACATTACTAGGTCCCCTATTTCATACTCTTTATCCTTTCGTGTCAAATCAACATACTTATCATGACCATCTTGGGCTACTACCAGCCGTCCTCTGATTAGATCTATCATATCCTTGGTCCTTTGGACTACTGCGGGTCCGAGCATCTTGCGCTCTACAACTTCATCCTAACATAAGGGAGATCGACATTGTCTTCCCTCAAGGATCTCATAAGGCGATACCTCAATACTGACATATGATCTATTGTCGTAAGATAACTTAATCCGCGTTAAATGATCATTCCAAATTCTTTCAAGTCTATTGCACAGACTCTCATTATAGCTTTTAGCATTAGAACTTTTGCTTCTCAATACCCATTCTTTTCCAGTTCGTAATCGCTATCACCTTTCGCTCCTAATATTATACTGGTTATACTTTTGCTCGCTAGCGTTCTATAACCTTTTAATAACCACGTCAACCTTAGTTATCACGAATGTGTTCCCATTCCGCATACTACCACCACTTTATTACTCCTTTTTCAGTTGTTTCTATTTTCCAAAATTTGATCAATCAAATAGAAGTAAAGGAATTTGTTGAGAGATCACTATGATCATGAACACTTGTTATATCGCATAGTTAGTACAGAAGGTGGCCAGCCTTTAGTACTTGACAAGCAATTAAACAACATGTGGTATCCTACTAGGCTTCTATCACAAAGATAGATAGTCATTCGGCAATACCTCCCCTTCTGGAAGGGTTGTTCTTCTCAGCTTACATGAAATGAAAAGAAGAGAAAAGAACGAACTGAAGAGAATTGTATATATGAAAAAAAAAATATATACTGCCACAAAATATCTGGCTTGGAATCTACCTCTGAACTATAGAGGTTTGTCATAGGAGAACAAAACATATACGTATTTATATCAGCATCGAGCATTATAGCCTCGCATTTTGCATGCTTAAATATTTTCGCTATCCCGTCCATCATTCTATGGACCCACACTCTTCCTCGAGCTTATACATAATCACCTTTGAAACTCCCTCGACATCGAAAATCGAATCTGGGATCTCATTCTATACATCATCGTTACTAGAAATTCTATGCTTGCACCGCATCCTTCCTCGTATAATAATACGACTCTCTATTGATAAGAAAGAATAATTATTCACTAGGTAGATACTCTACTTAATTAGTCTATCAATGATAACTTATACACTACCACGACCCGATTAGTGGTACTCAATCTCAACACCCATTCCAATACAACTCTCACGGTTGTAATCAGCTCATTACTCGCAGAATCATTGCTGCCTTACTATGGTCCACCACTGACCCACTGTAGTCATTCATTTTCCATGAAGTCTTAATAGCTAACCATACGGAGTCTATCCATGTCGTATCAAATCCTTCTAAGGAGGTAACATAATCACCATTCCTGATTCATGAAGAACACTCCTGATCCTGACATACATACATGACATGAAGCATATAAAATTGCAGAAGAGTTTCAATCAAAGCACCGATAGCAGGTTAATACCATTCTTAATCATATGCCTTCAATAGAAGACTTAACTCAAAGGTTTGTTTGGTCCTTTTTGAAACATGGTCCTGGCTTATCTCAAGATAGGACCTTCTAAGATAGATAGCCCGTTCATGGCGATTACACAATTTAAACCTTTACCAACTACTATTACGGTTGGGTATTGCACAGTCATCAGAAGGAATGTCAATCTTTCAAACCATAATTCAACCTTCACATTTTTAACCATCATCACTGTATTCTTTTGGCACACGCGCCTATAATTTTTCCTTTTACCGTTAAAGTGTCGGCCACCTCTTTGGCCTTTCCTGATAGTAATAGTTCCTTACAGTCAATGTCATTTTAACCACCTCCAAATAAATTTTCTACCTTATTTCAATCACAGCTTATGTGAAAATACTTTTCTTTAATATCTGATGAGTAAAAAAAAAATTTCCATTTTTCCATAAGTTATCCCCTCAGTCTTTAGAGGTTAATCACTGTCATGACTGACTCTCAATCATAATTAGAACATCTTTTATCTTAAGTCCTAATTGCCCTGAACAATTTCGACCATTACTGGTTCGATCCATACTTTCTCGTGGTTTAACACGTGCCCCATTTGGCATCATTATAATTACGTCATATTTCCTTTATCCACATTTCTATTCTTGAGAATTTTGAATATTACCTTTTTCCTTATAAAACCTCTAAGGTTATCCTTCAATCGTTCCTCCTGTATTCCCTAGATACAGGGCATATCACAATACCATTTACTAATAGTAGAACCATTGTCTATATACTTCTGCAAAATTTCTCCACTGATTCTTAAAGGTTGTTGTTACCTTAACCCTTTCCCAATCATACTGTCAAAACTCATACTATCCCTATCAAGGGTGAAATGCCAACCTTTATGCATTCCCCTAGGATTCGTTTTAAGTTACCGATGTTCTATCCTTAATTCCACCTTTAAAAAGGTATAAGCATCCTTCCATGGATAAATAAAGTCATATATCCCTGATATGGGTATCTTATTCAATCATTCCCACCTCGATAGTAAATGCCTAATTTCACAATAACATCTGTATACAAAATGAGGTTAATCAAAATGGCCTCCAAAAGATAACAACGGTTATCCGCTTTTCTTGCCTAATCTGGTAACGATAACATGGATGTTCTGGAAGATATTGGTCGTGTTCAACGTGAACTTCTTCTTAATAATTCCTTATTTACTTTTGTTGTTTATCTCAACAGTCACCTTAATGTTGGGATATCTTTCATATCTGGCGTCTCCCTTTCTGGGTATCATGCCACCGGTCTTACACTTCACCTTCTTGAAGGTCACTTCCTTCATCCAATTTTCTTAATTTCTTACTTTCTTATCCCCTTAGTCTATCCGCGTCTCATTATTTATCCTTCGAATTATCTCAAGGTTTCCTCGAATCCTCCCAACTTACAGGGGATAAACTATATGCATCTCTTATGCCTTCAACCGTCAACTTTAACTCATGGTGAATCACCCTCATCCTGACGATCATATACTTTTCTATTTCTATTAATAGGAGTCTTTAGGGTTTCCTCATACCCAACTCCCTTATCATTCCTCAAACTCTGTTGCCTTTTTATTCCTTTCCACTTCAATTCCTTTTTATTTTCCTTTCTCTTATCATTATTTCATGAACCAACACAACATAAGCATTGATTTCAAATATCCCGTCATTCTGGATTCGCGTCTTCAGAACGAATCTTAACAACTTTTACAGCTTAGATTCATAATTCATCATACTCGTCTGCCTTTGTTCTGGCTCTAAAGCTTTTACACTATTCCATAACCTTGGGAATTACGATCCCGAAAACAATTGGCTGAACTTTAATCAGTTTATTATAATCTCTTGCTCCGTGCCTTCCTTGGCCTTTCACCAGCGGGTGGTCTCTCTCTTGGGAGGGTAAGTGACAAAACAGTCTTTTGTGGTTCGTCAATCATTTAGAATCTCAAATGATTCATCTATTTCCTTTAGCCAGGCTCTTGCCTCGACTGGGTCAGCTTGTTCCTTGGAACTCTGAGAGCTTAGCGACTTAAAGGTCATGAAAGAATTTCCCACCGCACTGTCTCCTCAGAGTGGTGGTTGGGGATAATAGTCTAAGTTCTGTCTAGACAGGTCCATGAATTGCCGTATAGGAGTACCGTCTCGGGTCTCCTTTCCTTACTCGACTTTCTGTTTCCTTATTATGAAATGTTTCATCCTACTCCCCATAATTGGGGTCATCTTTTAATTTAAAATCCTCATTTTCCACTCCATTATGTCATGGGTTCCTTCTATCTTGATGGCGACCTCCCTGACTATCGCGTTCAGGGTTTGCTCTAAATCTTATTCCTCAACCATGGCTCTCATCTAAGTTCTCATCCTTACACTCTTGAACTTTCGGAACCCAAATTCTATAGGAATACCTCATTATTCCCTTATCATCTTTCTCGATATTAATCTTTTATCTAATTGTTGGCTCTCTGCCTTCATTCATAACTTTTTCTGGCACAATATGATCTTTTCCAATAATTCGGGCTGTATTGCAATCTCAAACAGCTTTTCGGTACCGGCTCCGGTTACCTTCACTTCTATTTCCATTTTCTCAAAATCTCTTATAAACTCTCCAAAAGGCATTATCATCTTGAGTCTCTCCTTTTTACTAAGGGCATCAGCCACCATATTGGCTTTCCCCGAATGATAAAGAATCTCCCCATCATTATTCTTGGTTAGCTCTAACTGCCTCCTCTGGCATATGTTGAGCTCTTTCTACGTGAAAAATGTACTAGAGCACTTTATGGCTCAGGTAATTCTCGCACTTCTCTCTATACAAGTAGTGCCTCCAATCTTTAGGGAAAAAAAAAAACTATTGCCACGAGCCCAAGCTCATGGGTGGGGATATCGAATTATATATTCCCTTAATTGTCTTGACGCGTACGCGATTACTTTGCTGTGCTGTATATGAAGCACCCTAATTCCTTATGCGAAGCGTCACTACACATCACAAAATCTCATTTTCCATCCGACAACGCCAACATAGGGAACGTCACCAACCTTTGTTGCGGTTCTTAAAAGTTATTCTCGCATTTCTCTGTCCATTCGAACTTCTCAGTCTTACTAGTAAGCCGCGTTAAAGGGGCTACTATCTTTACAACTTGAACGAACCTCCGGTAGTGACCGGCCAATCCTACCTCTGGTAGTTGCCCTAACCATGGTCATCAATTCCTCAGTGGTCCTTTATTCATTCTTGTCAGGATCCTCCATGGGATCCTCCTCAACAACTATCCCTTCTAGGACAACATCCTCAACCGCTAAATTCTCAATATCAACATCATCCGGTCCTGCATTAGGACACTCTATCGGATCCACAATCCGATCTCCAATTAGTAATACAATATCATCGCGATATTGCTTCTCAACCTCAGGGTTCGGAGTCCCGCTACCATATACGATAATGAACTACGCTCCTATCACGATATTTATAAGGGTTCCCATAAGGGTTTTAACTGTCAGTACTACGTTAGGTAGCCCGACTATGAACTTGGCAAGAGTTCTTATTATCTTAGTGAACTTATTATCTTAACGTCCCATCATCTCTGAGGTTTATAACGCTTGGCTCTGATACCATTTCTGTAACACCCCCAGATCCGGGGTCGGGGATCCGGGTCGTCACGGTCTTTCTTTCCACAATATCACTTCGCTTAATTAATAATAAATAACCTTATGCTGTGACCCCACACTAACACACACCACAACCCGTTATAGTCTCAGAGATGAAATTTAAATAAGTACAAGTCTTTGAATCCACAATTTAAAAGTTATTACAACCCAAAATGATTACTTGATAAATTTACAGTTAATTGCCATTATCTGCCACAAGTTATAATTATACATAATTGATTCTCAAAAGTAGATGGTCTGATCTACAATAGATCTACCTCTGCAGCTATAGCAGCTACAACATCAACGGGAAGACGCGGGACGCTTCCCACGCGCTTGCGCTGGGTCTGCTGGAGTCTGGCCATCTTTCCTAACTGTTGTTGTGTGATGAAGAAATAAAGCAAGGGTGAGCAGCAAGCCCACCAAAATAATATGTATAATGATTTACAATATATGAGCCTACTCATAATACTCATGAAAGTCTTGGTCAAAAGAAATGAACCAAGTTTGATAACTTAATGCGATGAAGTCGCAAAATATTCAGTATATATATATATACATATATACTTTTCAAAATATTGGAAGTCCTCTTCCATGCATAATATACACAAAGTCCAAGTGTATAACTGTATAAAAAAATATCGTTGCAAGGTGATCTCATATATCTAACCTTGTCTCAACGTTTTTCTGAAAATCTTTGTCATTCATAAGACAATTATTAATTAGATATAAGTTTAAAAGATGAGGTTACCAAATACCCCAATATACTTATATCTTTCCCAATACTACTTGAACTACCACCGTTCAAGTTATAATCAGTTTCAAAAGTTCATCACATAGATGAGACTACAAGACAAGATTTGAATAGATTCAATCTTTGAAATATTATTGAATGAAATAAAGTTACGAGATACTTTATTTAGTCCCGATATATATATATCCACATATATATCTCTTAAACATTTCCTGGAACCTCTGTTATGTAAAGTATGAACAGAGTTTGAAACATCCAATGAATTTTGGAAAGGAAAAGAATTTTGGCATAAACCCGATATCTTGCTGATCAGGCAAAGATACCAATAAGTAACCTTTTCTACTAGTAGATGGACGAATTCCCCACTGGTCATCACCCTGGTCATAATTAAGACCTATGCTGGACTGCCACTCAGCCACTTATGCATTTGATGGACTCCCACTGAGCCACTTACACAATAATAGACCGTACCCCGGCCTGTCGCTTATGCCGACTCAATGAGAGGGGCTTACTTCCCGAACGTTGGGCAAGTAATCAATTCATTTACCAAATCTGCAACCTTGTTGCGAATATAAAATACACCACAGAGCCGGATTCCCCAGGTTTTGAGCGAGTATTTAAATCCCCTTAAAAGGAAGATCTTAAATATAAAAATGAGTTTTGGGATCCGCTCTGACTTTTAAAAATCATTTTGAAGACTCGAAAACACTTTAAAGAGTGTTTGGAGTAAGGCTGATTTAATGAAGTAAATCAGTCCCCAGAATATTTTAGAAAATGACTGAATATTATTATTTTAATTAATATTCCCATAAAGAATAATCTTTATAAAAATAATTGAAGTAGAAGTTTTAAAACTTATACTTAAAACGAATATTAAATAACCAAAGATATACTTATATAAAAGTATTATCTTTATTTGAATAACCGAAAATAAGTTTGATTATTTACACCTTATTCTTTAATAAAATAAAGAATATATTACAGCACATAATCGGAGTCATAGATCCTCAAATGAATATTCAAATAATATTCATAAATAATATAAAAGAGTCATAAGCCTTCGAATGAATATTCAAATAATATTCAATAAATAATATAAAAGGAGTCATAAGCCCTCGAATGAATATTCAAATAATATTCAAATAATAAAATAAACTGAGTCATAAGCCCTCGAATGAATATTCAAATAATATTCAAATAATAGAATAAAGGTATCGAATAAACCTTATTCGATCCATAGTTTTAAAAACTATATCCATATATATATATATATATATATATAAATATATATATATAATATACTCGGGAACATCGACTCCCGGTTTAGAAATATGTTCACCTTTTATCCCCTATACTAAGGGTATACGCAACTACTTGCTTATTTCTAGCATAGGTATTATGCAACTATAAGCATTGAAATCAACAGATAGATAACCAGATTACGAAACAGACATGCATATATACCATATTAGCATGCTCCAATATATCGCAAAATTTGCTAATAACAATCATGCAATATCACAAGATAATGCATATACATATATTTACATCACAACAACAGTATAACGGGTAGAAAACTTGCCTGAGCGACTGGGGGTTACGAATGGCTCGGGACGAGTCTGGTAACCTATAAGCAACAAGTAAGTTGGAATTAAACCAAAGTCACTTGTAAATCTATACTTTAACTAACTTAGACTCTAACGCTTGTTTTGCGCTCACTGATTCGCTTAAGTCACTCGGGTACCCTCGGCTCCACCATTTTTAATAATTTAACCTTTACGAGTTTTAAAGCGATTCCTTCGCGAGTGACTTACCAACTGCCTAAAACACTTACCATAAATGTTTCATGCATTAATTAACCCTTTTCGGTCTTTAACCTACATTTCAAAGTAAGGCGAGGGGAAAAAGTTTCGTTCGCGAAACGCCGTTACTTGAAACGGTCGTTTCTCCTAAACCGTTCATCGGAATCAAACGAACCACATATCAAAACGAAGCTCGTAACATGAACTATCTAAACATGACAATGGTCAAAACCTAGCAGTGAGTTCAAGGGTTCTGATGTTAAGAACAAAAACAGTCTACGGTAAATCGGACATTACGACGGCTATGTTTACGCGATTTCCCAATTTTTAACCATTCAAAACCAACCACAAACCAACCTCAAATCCAACATACAACCAACATCCATCCTCATCACATCATAACAACCCCAACCAATTCAATTTAATCATTTATACTTATGCCTAAGCTTAGTTTAACCATACTTAAGTTCTTTTAATCAAAACCACAACATTTACCATTCCATTTCACTACCAATCCAAATCCCAAACTCTAAATCACAACAACAAGCTACAATATCATCCTACCAATTAAAATCATCTTATAATACATAGGGATCTAGGGTTTGGAGATGATATACCTTCCTTGAAGTGGTGGGATGAGCTAGGAAGCCTTAAGAAGCTTTGAGAAGTCTTAGGAAAGCTTGGATCTTCAAGAAAAACAAGAAAACTTCAAGTAAAAAAACTTGAAAACACTATTCATAGTCTTCTTCTTTGATTAAATGGAGAAGATTGAGAAGGAATTGATGGCTTAAACTCATGGTATAGCCCTAACTAAGCATGAAGATGATTAGGGAATTTACTCACCAATTTAGGAAGCTTGGATCTTGAATTTTTGAAAATTCTTGCCTAATGAATAGTAAAAAGCCGAGAGCTTCAAGAACAAAGCTTGGTTGCTTTTTGATTTTTGATGAAAATGATTTTTCTTGGCTTGGTTGCTTGGTTTTTGTGCTTGTTTTAGTCAATTACCTTCTTGCCCTTGAATTTGTGTGGTTACAAAGTCACCACATCTCCTTCCTTTCTTGTCATGCCTATGTCACCTTGCACATGTCATAATGCTCCCACTTGTCCACACCTTGTGGTTTGATGATGTCACAATCCCTGGCTTCTTGTACAAGCTTGTCTCTTGGTCACTTATTTGTTTTACGGTTCGCTTATCTTTCGTTCTCGTTTATCGTTTGAGGGATCATACCCGGGATCTTATTACTTAGGTTCCCTTAACCCTTCTCAATATATTATATTCCTTCTATGATCCTCTCTTATAATCCTTTAATTTAAATCCTTTTTATCCTGTTACCTTATACTCAATTCTTTCCGTATCTTGTGGATTTCCGGGAAAAATCAAAGTGTTCGGAATTGGATTCTGACGATCTTTACATACACTTATATACCACATAGAGTACTAATAATATCCCATAAGATCAATAACAGAACCCCTACATAGCGTGGCATGAAAAGTTTTCTCGTTCAGCAAAACACTATTCATAAGGGTTTCAAAAATTTCCAAAAATTGGGGTTATTACACTTGTACTAACACTACTGGTCCTATTTCTATACTCATATTCTCTCTCAATACAACTTCGCTTTCTTTCTTTGTCTATTCCGAGCCGCTTTAATCAATATCACTACGCTTTTGGTGTGCTGAATTAACTTAGAATTTGACAACTTTCTTTCTTCCACTTTATCTCAATAAAAATGGGGAACTACACTTGTGTTCACATGAAGCTTGATAAAATGGCATTCCAAAGCTGATGATAAATCATCATTCCAGTGTTTCCTTAAAACTTAACTCCTCAACATATCTTACATTTCCTGAATCACTTCCGTACTTTGACTCTCCGTTTAGGGATGATAGGCGGTGCTCGCTTTCTACTTGGTTTCTAAACATTTAAACATCTCTTATTTTTTCCATCAGTTAAGGCTAAAAAAAAATCTCATATATTCATATATTATCATCTTTAAGTATTTGAACTTCAGATTCCACTCTTTTCAATTCATTTATTAACTCTTCGGTGGTCTTAATTACATCCAATCCTTTCTGTCGGCATAAAACATCTGTTACCATATGGTTTTGCTTAGGTAGTTGTTAATGGATTAATTCAAAATCTTTTCTTAACCTTAGTCAAAAATTTCATTCTTAAAGACTCAACGTATAGTTGCTTTCCTTCTGATCTTTGGGAAAAAATCCTTGGGCATCCCACGTAGACTTTTTTATTCCTTGAGTAGCTGAGGATGTTATCAATAAATACAGTTTGCTTATCCAAGTACTCCTTATACACCACATTCCTTAATTCCTTATAGCCACCTGATACACTTGTCATTTCACCTAATATCACCAGAGCTTGCAATGCTCTTAACTCACTTTAATCGTAATCTCTAATATTTTCTCAGGTTGAATCTTAAGTTAATCCTCGAGATATAATATATTTATTGAATTAGGACTCGTAAGTAGTCAATTTTTTATAGGGTCTCACTTCTTCTTATTCGTTGAACTCCCGCTAATCAGTACATAATCTCATAATTTTATTCTTTTTTTTTCCAACAACATCACTGATACATTTTACGATTCGCTTCTTGTAAAACCACTCCTTGGTCTGCCTTATTTATTAGGCTTCCGATACTTCGCTTTAATTCTTTGGCATGTCTAACACTTCCCAATCTATTTTGAAATCCGCTTCTTATACTTGGTTATCACTATTATTTTTTTTTTACTTTAAATTTCCATATATCTTGGCATTTTTTTAATAAATTAAATACTTTATACTGTGAATTCTCTGTGGGATCTTATTTCTTAATCCTTTTTCCTGTAGCATCCAAGTGCTGGAAGAAAATATGGAGATATCGTGATCGTTCTCCTGGGTGCATAAATTTCATTTTTCTAACTACTAACATCGTGATCCATTGTCTTCCCTTGACATCTTATCTTTCCTTTCACAACTTTAACTAAAAGGTCATACTATCCATCTTCCTTTCTTTTGGATTATGAACTTTAGCTTCCAATTCCAACTTCCAGAATCCTATAGCTAATTCTTCTGGTATAGTCTCTATGTTCGTTCTATTCTTTTTGCTTATCGCTTGCCACTAAATTTGCTTTTCCTCGTGAATACCTACTTCAAACTCTTATGGTCCGTATAGATCTTACACCTTTCTTCATACTTATCATGTCTCCCAATCTTTCAAAACAAATATTATTACTGATAGTCCCATTGATGAGTAGGATACTTCTGCTCATAAGATTTCGGTTTTCTGGGTGCATATATAATAATTTTATTGTGTTGCATCATCACACATCCTACTCCCTTATGAGAAACATCACTATAAATTATCCAATCTCCTTAATACTTTCAAAATGATAAAGCAGGTATTGTAACCATTCTTTCATTTAACTCCGCAAAACTTTCTTCACACTTTCCCATTTTATCTAAGCTTCTTGTTATTCCTGGTAAGCTTCATCAAAGGTGTTGCAACTTTTAAGAAATCTTGAACCAATTTTCAATAATAACCAATCCAGGGTAAAAATTCTTACTTTTGTTGGTACTTTTGGCCTTCCTTTATTCATAGTAACTTTAATTTCTACTGGATCTCTTTTGATCTTCTCCACATTGACTATTTATGCTAAGAACTATATTTTACACAACTTCTTTTTTCTCCAACTTCACAATGCTTTGCATGGTCCTCCATTGACTTTAAGTGTTACCCTACAGCTTATCAAGATATTCCTTAAAGATTCTGTCTATCGAGTTCAAATATTACTGGTATATTGGTTAATCCAAATGACAATACGAGAACGGTACTTAGTTCTGAAAATTATCTTTGATATATCCATAGGTTTAATCTTCAATTGGTTAAATACCAAGTCTTAAATCAGTCTTAAAAAGTACTTTGCTTCTTTCATTTGATCAAAAAAATCATTGGGGTCGAGGTAACAGATACTTGCTCTTGATAGTAAACTTGTTGAGCTTTCGCTAGTCGACGCATAATCTCATACTTCCATCTTCTTATTAATAATTAATACCGGTGCACCTTATGGGATACACTGGGTCTAATCGCTTCTTCTTCTAATATCTTTTGCATCTGCTTTGCTAACTTCCTCATTTTAACTAGTACCATTTTGTGTAAGCCCTTAGTCACTGGCTTTGTCTCAGGTGCTAAGTCAATCGAGAGCTTCATTTCTCTATCTGGAGGAAATATTGATAACTCATCAGAAAACATATCTTGAAACTCCTTAATTGCTATAAAATCTTCAAATTTTATTTGCTTCTGACTTTTATGTATCCCATAATCACCATAATGCTCATATCTTGATCACCGTAATCATCATTAATAAATTCTTTACCTTCTTTTATCTTCTGAACCTCATCACCTTCTCATTTGACGTCCTCAGAATTATCTTTTCATCACAACGGTCTGTTTGAACATCACGCTTTAATAGTTAATCCATTTCTTAGAATAATGTCAAATCCTCTTATTTTCAATGATATCAATTCCTCACAACTTATTACCAGAAATCTCAATTCCACTATTGGTACTCATTTAACAACTACACGTTCTTGACTTGCTAGTCCTTTAATCACAATCTTATCGATTCAACTGGGTAATTCATCTTATCAAAAAAACCTTGGGAGCTAAACAATCAAGTTGCTCTCACATCTTTCAATACTTTAACGCATAAAGCATCCACGATAATCATTCACATCACCACATCCGTATTCAGAATAACATATTTCGTAAGAAAATCGCAATTTCTCGTTCTCGGAAACGTATTTCTCATTGGAGTAGATTCCCTTGACTCTTAGTGCATCCCTGACTGGGGCTAGTGATTTGCAATTCTCGTCATATGCCCTTGTTTGCTTTCTATGCGTGAGAGGTAGATGGAGCCTTGCCCGCTTGGTCCATAATACGTTGATTTCTGTTGGAAAAACTCTTGCAAAGAACGACAGTACAACGAAACAACTAGAAGGATTCACAATTCAAAAAAATTAGAGTTAAAAAGAAAGAAGAAACAAGGATTTGAATATGAATGAGATAACCACATTAGTATTTAAGATGGCCAGTCTTTCATACCATATGGCATACAACACATGATTAGGTGGCGTCCCATCCGACTCTTCGTCATCCCGACAAAGCGTCTCATCATAACACTATTTGTCCCAATCAGAGAGCAAAACTTGAAGGGAACAATTAAATTTTAAAGGAATGCAATATCCTCCTTTTTGATATCATTATAAGGAGTTTACTAAGAAAAGAAGTTCATACATTTTGAGGATTTAAAAAGGAATATACGCTGTAGTATTGGGGACAAGAATGATACCGTTGGTCACCATCCACCTTTCACTTGTATTAATCTTTCGAGCTTGTTCGATCATAATAGCATCCTATTAGATGACTTCAAGTTTCCTCTTTTAATTTAGAATAACCACGAACCATTCAACATAACGATCCTTTTGTTGACAATATTCTTCTTGTAGAAAACGTCTGGAAATCTTCCCAATCTTCTTTGATCACGCCCAGGCTCCTTTTAAATCAATGAATTCTTAAAACTTTAATGGTCTCTGCATCCAAATGAATAATCACTCTGTACGTGAATTCTGTTATTAACATTGTCAAACTGTTAGGAATAATCAACTTCTTCATAATCATGGGTTACTTTCTTCTCTAAATTAACAATACTAAGTCTAAAACAAACATCCTTACAGGTAATCGGGGTCTTCTAACAAACAAGAAACTCAAGTAGTAACCTAACAACCAGTATTTGAAACTTATTTTATTTAAAAAAGCTTTTAAAAATTTTGTAAGGAAAAATCTTTTTCGAAAACTTGTTTAAAAATTTTGAAAATCACAAATCTGGTTGTCCTTACTATATGAGTTGGTTGTTGTCCTTCCGACCTATAACAAGGTACCAAATTAAAGGAACGATCACATAAAGGTCCATTCACTTCAATCCATATACTCTCCTTTATTTGGTCCATTTGCCTTCCTTAATCAACGATCACTTCAATTGTCGTTGCGTGTTATCGTATTCGTAGCTTCACATCAAAACTTTCATACTGGTAATACTCTCGACATTATCATTGCAGTAGTTAAGTGGAACAGGCTATCCACTAGTCAACAAGTCTATTTCATAGAACAAAGTTTACTTATATCACATCACATCATTACTTTGCATATCGCATTTATCATAGTACCATCATTTAATTCCACCAAAAATTCCAGATTTATACCTTTCTCTCTAACTCTTTCAAAATTCATCTAATTTATCTCACAACTACTCACGGGTGGCTTAGTCACTAATGGCTTCTTCTAACCCGGTAACAACTATCCTCTGAAACACTTAAATCTTCTCTCCAAACTTCTTCTCACCTTTATTTATATCTCAGGTGCTCACCATTTACTGTGGCTCTCGAATCCATCCTCGTAGGTACTGTTGCTTCATAGGACGAGTTTTAAACTGGGGGTGTAAAATAGGGTGTAAAATAAACTGAAAAGATACACTCCCAGCTGAATATCCAGTAAAACAAGTATAAACAGAGGGAGGTTCTTACATAGGTGGTTTCATATCGAGAGATGATAAAATAGTGTAGAATAGGTCGAAAGGGTACAACCGTTGTAACAGAAGGTAATACCATTAATACTGATGGAAGAACAAGGCGCAAATCAAATCTGAGAGGAGATGACGATCCTCGAACGGAAAGCTCCAAGCGATCAGATGATACAGGGAAATCAGGATCTGCCATTGTCGTGGTCTAGGAATCACGTCGCAAGTTAAGAATCCCGAACCGCAATACGAACCATGCCGGAGACCTGCTATACAATCGCACTCAACCTTACTACGTCTTATCTTTCTATTTCCTATTCTTAATCCTAACCCTCTACCCAATCCCAAAAATCCAGGCTTGTTTCAGTGACTTATAACCTGTAGCTCTGATACCAACCTGTGGTGCCCTCCAAACCCGGGTCAGAAGTTTGGGGTCCACAACACATACACAATATATAAACCTGTATAGAAAATATTATTTGCAATGACCCTGCTTCACATAACCACGGATCGCAACAGGTTAAAGTATGAAAACAAGCCACAACCTGAACTTATTATTACAACGTATCAAATCCCAACTAATTTAATTTACAACTGATAATAGAATCATTCTTACAATCTGACTATCTCTCTACTGCATGAAGCTCTTGCTAGCTCGATCCCAACTCAAACTAGAACTTTAGCCCGCACTTTGGACTGAGGAACTTCTCTATCATCCATATCCTTTTTAACTGTAAAATATATAAAAAGTTTCGCAAGAGTGAGCTAACTACCTCAGCAAGTCTTAATAGGGATAACTGAGGATAAGCAATAATCAAATGAAATGATTCAGAGGAATCAAGTTTCTGTTTAACTAATCATTAGAATTGGATATTCATTTTAAGTTTTAAAAACCAAGGTTAGTCTGCTGATCAGTCACGCACTAACCCCGAGCAAGCACACATCACTGCTCTAATTACTGGATCCAAGGCACACATTGGCCTAATTTGACCATTGGTATGGTCTGACCACGAATCTGGTCCACATATATAAAACTATCCAATCCTAAAGCAGTTCAATATGATAAATAATATAATTCGATAAAACAAGATCATAATCAATGATGGTTAAACACCTGAATAAAAACGTAAGGAAACTCATGGATATCTCAAGGGTATATCAGGGTATGTGTAGGATATGATTTTTAGTTTGTAAAATGATCAGATATTTGACGAATACTGATTTTTCAAGGTATAGTTCTTTGATGTTATAAAGAATGGTTGGAGTATTAAAGTTTCCGTGTTTTCAACAATTTTCTTCCAGTGTTTGGTGTTTGGTAGTTAAACATTTGGGGAGTAGTATCATATCTGTGTGGTTTGGTGTCTGAGGATCAACAAAGGATGATTTACAAAGAGTAAGGCTTATGGCTCAAAATCAAGAAAAAATCAGGGTACAAGGTTAAACAGTTTAAAGAACTTGTATTATAATACAGGAGTTATGTTTAATAATAGCCACATGTTATGAAACAGTTCGAAAACATTGGTAATATATCTTGAAGAAAAGTTCGGAAATACTTGCCTTACAGGCTTTACAACTATTACTGATCAATTCTGAGCCGACTCTGCCGCTCAGACTTTAACGTCCAACCACTAGATCCCATTGGATTCGACTTTGACACTCAGGTTTTTCTGTTGAAACTCTACTGAGCTCGTCGACTGATTGCTAGGTTATCTTTAGTTCATCATCCACTTTCAGTGTTCCCGACTATAACCTACATGGTCGAAATACCCTACGTTAGACGTCTAAGTATGCTTGACATATCCAAGATACTAATTCTTACCCAATGATATTTAAACCTGACTTGTAATTATGAATACTATAACAACACACGCAACAAATAGGGTTCATAATCTCGAGAATTTGGTTCGGTTTTAGTTTTTCGGAAAATACATATACTTTTTATTTTATGGAATCAGGGTTATCGATTTGGCAAAATATTGCATCACATCGTACAATCAAGTTTCGTATACAATACATACATATATATATATATATATAGTTTCTCGACGTCCCGATATTCATCGGATAAGTAGTCCGATTTCCCAGAAATCGGACAACGTTCCCTTTGTTTATCGGACTACCCGTCGACACATCATCGACGTCAATTCATCACAACAATCCATAACCACAATAACCAACATCCCTAACTTCCCAGTCACCAATTCAATACTATTATTAATTATTAATCGCATTTTACATTTATTTATTTTATAAAAATTAGGACTCAGAATCGCGTCATCACAGTCCACCGCCGGATCGCCGAGGCTCATCGCCGACGACGATAAAATTTACGGGTACCCGATGAATTCCGGATTTCCAACGTAAATTCTACCGATTAAATTAATAATAATACCTATATTATTTTATTATTTATTTCACAAAAGCCATCAATTCGATCCTGCAGATCATAAAAATTCAACTCAGCATAGTAATGAACCGAGAATTCAACATATTCTTTCCAACAGCAAGATTACAGAGACACAACTGCACACGCCCACGCCGACGCACGGCACTCGCAACTGCTTACACACACACAGTCACATTCGCACATGTATACACACACAAAAACGCACCTACACTTAAGCACATATAGATACACATGATATACATACATACAAAACGGAGTGACAGGAACGACAATGGCCGGAAAAAAAAATGGCGATGTCGGCCGGGAAGCCAGAATTCGGAGATATGAATCACCACGAACAGGGAAGGGAAAGGAGAAAAACGATTGAAAGGAAGAAAACAGAGGTTAACATGGAGTTTATGTGAATAATCAAGGGGAAAGAGACTGAGACGAGGATGATTGATTTTGCTGCTAGGGAAGAGATAGGGGAGGAAGTAAAATAAAATGAATAAGTAAAGTAAAAAAAACGATATGTAGAAACTTGCCACGTATCTGCAGTTTAACAATATCCCAACACGTGTCCTTCTATGGCTTATAAGCCCGAATTTTAATCCGAAATTCGATTTTAATGAACCGAGTCGTATTTAAATCAGATTCAGAAAATCACGGAAACAATCTTAAAATTTTCTAAAAATCCCGAAACTAACGAAATAAAATTTTCATAATTTTTAAAGCATTTTTGAAACGCAACTCGCACCCGCAATTCATAATTAACGAACCGAGTTACCCTTAAAACAAACTCAGAAAATCATGAAAATAGTCTTAAAATGTTAGAAATATCCCGACATTTATAAAAACATAAATTTTGTAATTTTAAAATAATTTCTGAAACGTAATTTATACCCACTTTTAACAAATAAACGAATCAACGCGCGGGTAAAATAAATCCCGAAAATTTCCAAAATAATTTTAAAATTCTCGAAATATTCCAAACTTAAATAAATATGAGTTTCATAATTTTTGAAGAAATCTGGAATTAAATGCCAATTTTACAAGTAAATGTAATCAGAAAATCATACAGGGTTAAATAATTGATGAAATATTGATTTCTAATTTTTGTAAAATCCCAAAAATAATTATTGTAATTATAAAATCATAAAAACAATTTTAGAGACACTTCAAGTATTTATACAAATAAATTTGCATTAAATCCACATTAAAAGTGAAATAATTCAATACAATTCCTTAATTAATCACGCGAACAACCCGGTATATCATGAATCACACCTAGATAATAATCAAACAACACATAGTGGTCAAAACCAATACACATATTTTGGTTAATAATTTCCATAATAATCACATATTTAAATAATTCAAAAATACACGGGTCGTTATAACATTAGTTGAAGTTGCTAGGACAGTGCTGCAAGATGCCAAGTTGCCAACAAGTTTCTGGGAAGAAGCTGTTAACACTGCATGTTACACTCATAACAAATATCTCGTTAACAAGGCACATGGCAAGTCACCTTACTCAATCATGTCTAAAAGAAAGCCTACTGTAAAACAGGCTGAAGATTACAATTGTGTGAAAAAATTGAGAAGTGACAATGGAACAGAATTCAAAAATGCAACATTGAGTGAATTCTGCAAAGCCAAAGGCATTGTACAAGAATTCTCAGCTGCTAGATCCTCAACAAAATAGAGTAGTTGAGAGAAAGAACAGAACATTAGTTGAAGCTGCTAAGACAATGCTGCAAGATGCCAAGTTGCCAACAAGTTTCTGGGAAGAAGCTGTTTACACTACATGTTACACTCATAACAGATATCTCATTAACAAGGCACATGTCAAGTCACCTTACTCAATCATGTCTAAAAGAAAGCCTACTGTAAAGCATCTTCATGTGTTTGGAAGCAAGTGTTACATTTTGAAAGACAACTCTGAATATGTGGGAAAATTTGACTCAAAGGTTTTTGAAGCAATTTTTTTGGGATATTCACTGAAAAGAACAGCCTACAAAGTTTATGTGATTGATCAAAAGAAGATTATGGAGAGCACAGATGTGACTTTTGGTGATGACACGTGTCCAGGCTTGGAATGCCTTGATAATAATGAAGCTGAAGCCCTTGCATTTGAAAACCTCAACATTGATAGTGATTCTGATGGGGAAGATGAAGTTGATGCACAACAGATTTTAAATGAAGATACTACTCAACAGGAAAATCATGAAAATGGAAGCTCATATCAAACACCTGAATTTGATAGCACAAACTCAAGGGGAGAAAGAGAAGAAGGATCTAGCACTCATACCAACAATGAAGAAAATGATGGAGGCACAAGTCAACAAACTCATACAAGGAAATGAGATAGAAGTCACACTAGAGAAGCAATTATTGGTGATCCTACTATCTGTGTGAGGACTAGAAGTACAACTGTTAATGAGTGCTTGCATGCATGTTTTCTGTCTCAAACAGAGCCAAAGAAAATTGAGGAAGCTTTAATGGATCCTGATTGGATATCTGCCATGCAGGAAGAGCTGAATCAGTTTGAAAGAAGCAAAGTTCTAAAGTTAGTTCCTGCACCAAAGAATAGAAGCATTATTGGAACAAAATGGGTGTTCAGGAATAAAATGGATGAAAATGGTATAGTTACTAGAAATAATGCAAGGTTGGTTGCAAAAGGCTACTCACAAGAAGAAGGAATTGATTATGATGAAACTTTTGCTCCAGTTACAAGACTTGAAGAAATAAGAATTTTTCTAGCATTTGCTACACATTCAAATTTTAAAGTGTATCAAATGGATGTCAAGAGTGCCTTCCTGAATGGTGAGCTAGAAGAAGAAGTTTATGTGCAACAACCACCTGGCTTTGATGATCCAGAATTTCCAAATTTTGTGTACAAGTTACTCAAAGTTCTATATGGACTAAAACAGGAACCTAGAGCCTGGTATGACACACTGTCAGAATTCCTACTGAAGCATAGTTTTACTAGAAGTACCAAAGACAAGACTCTCTTCTACAAGAAATATGGTGAACATATGATCTTAATTCAGATTTATGTGGATGATATCATCTTTGGTTCTACTAATGAGAAGCTTTGCCAAAGATTCTCCAAGCTTATGCAAAGTGAATATGAAATGAGTATGATTGAGGAACTAAGTTACTTCCTTGGACTTCAACTCATTCAAAGAAGTAATGGTATCTTCATCAGCCAAACTAAGTATATCAAGGATCTATTGAAGAAGTTTGGTATGGTTGATTGTTCACCTGCATCTACACCTATGTCTACTGCAACAAAGTTGGATGAAGACAAAAAGGGCAAGAGTGTAGATATCTCAAGCTATAGAGGGATGATTGGATCATTGCTTTATTTAACAATAAGTAGACCAGACATCATGTTTGCAACATGTCTATGTGCTAGATTTCAAGCCAATCCAAAAGAATGACATTTGATGGCTGTAAAGAGAATTTTCAGATATTTGAAGGGAACTTCAAACTTGGGATTATGGTATCCTAAAGGAACTGGTTTTGAAGCTGTTGGTTACACAGATGCAGATTTTGCTGGATGCAGGGTTGACAGGACGAGTACTAGTGGAAGCTGTCAATTTCTTGGATAAAGACTTGTATCCTGGTATAGCAAGAAACAACAATCTGTATCAACTTCTACAGATGAGGCTGAATACATAGCTGCTGGAAGTTGTTGTGCTCAAGTGATTTGGATTAGAAATTAGCTAATGGGCTATGGCCTAGTGTTAGACAAAATTCCTGTTATGTGTGACAATACTAGTGCTATATCTATAGTAGCTAATCGAGTTAATCATTCTAGGACAAAGCACATTGATGTAAGGTACCATTTTATTAGAGAACATGCTACAAATGGTACCATTGAGCTCATTTTTGTTCCAACAAAAAAACAATTAGCTGACATTTTTACTAAACCTTTGGATGAAGCAACTTTCACTAGACTTGTAGGTGAAATTGGAATGCTTAATTCTTTATCCTAAGGCAAGAACTCAGCTAATGTTTTGCAGTAGATTAATCTCCAGTAAATCAAAATTAATTTGATTTAATTGGAAATTAACTGAAATATGAATTATAAATATTTCAGAAATCTCTGCATAGTTATTTTCCAAATTCAAATTAACTTGGATTTTTTCAAATTCTAAGTAAACTACTTAATTGTTAATTTACATTCTTAATATGTAAAATTAACACAAGGCAGAATTACAAAAATCAGAAGTATATAGAGAACTGAGTTCTCGATAAGTCTAATTGACTTCTCAACAAGTCATTTTAGGACATCTCGAGTGAGTTCTCGACAAGTCAACTTACTGACTTTTCGAGTGACTTCTGGATAGGCTTAAAAATGACTTACCGATAAGTCCTTGTAGAGTTCTCTAGTAGTGTTAATTCACAGAGTTCTCCACAAGTACAATTTTTGACTTATCAATAACTCAGAACTGAAATAATTTAATAATAATTATTTTGGTAAAATACTTTTGGAAAATTTATTCTAATTTTATTTTGAATTTATTCAAATAAAAGTTGGAATTAATTCAGTCCACTTTTGGGACAAACTGGGTATTTATTTGACATCTCGATAATTCAATTTTTAGTTCTCTATAAGAGTAACTTAAAGTGACTTCTCGATATGTATTTCAATTCTTAAAAATGACTTCTCGATAGGCAAATTCCAAAGGTCTTTTTTCAGTTCTCGACAAGTCATTTGCTTTTACTATAAATACCCAGACTTCTCGATACATACACTTACTTATAACTTTTGAGATCTTAAGTGACCTAGCTTTCAATCCAAAACCGATTTCTCTCTAGTTTTTCCTTCTTTCTTACAAATCTCCTTTACCCACTAAACTTCATACTCATATCAATGGCAGCCAACAATCTTGTACCCTTTCTCCCTAAGGAAACCAACTTTCTTGCATTTTTGGATGTAAATCAAGCACTTGAAGATTTTCAGTGTTTTATCAAGTTTCTTTCTGAGACCTACTTTGTAGGTGCTCTAACTGCTAATACTGTGCTGTATTTAGATGTGTTAGGTAATTTCTGGAACACAACAACAACCAGGACAGTTGTGCATGAGAATCAAGCTGCAACTATAGTGATAAACTGCACAATTAAGGGACAACAAATGGAGATTCTTGACGATGATGTCAACAAGGCTTTAGGCATTCCTACTGACAATCTGGTGGAGGCTATAACTCAGGATGAGCTGCATGAGTTCATGGACTTCATAAATTATTTTGAGAGGATTAATCTGGCCAGCATGAACAAGAAGTATATAAGGAGGGAATGGTCATTCCTATTTGACTCTGTGATAAGGGCATTTACTTGCAAAAAGTCAGGATTTGACAATATATCCAGTGTTATCCAGAAGCTGATCTACTCCATGGATCACAACAAAAAGATAAATGTAGGACACTACATTTTGGAGGAGCTGAGCACCAGGTTGACAATGCCATTGGAATCAAGAGGTAAGGAGATCTTTTTGCCTAGATTTATTATGTCAGCATTAAATTATAAAGTAAATGACATACGTATGCTAGAAGGTGTAAACAGGACACTAATTGGAAATTATAAGTAAGTATCCAAAATTCTATTTGGATCACTTCTTACTAAGAATAAGGTTCCAGTAAGTCTTAAGTTAACACCTTTCATGTTTGAAAGATTTAAGACTTATCCTTATTATGTGCCGGACATGAGAAGTATTGGTAATCAATCTAGCACAGCTATGATCCCTACACCTGTGGGAGTACAAACACAAGAACACCCACAGCGATCTTCCCAAGCTGTAACCATTCCTTCAAAACCTTTAGAAGTTAGGCAACCAACCACCTCATCTTCTCAAAAGGATGAGGTGAGTAAAAAGAAGAGAAAGGGGGAAACCTTAACTGTAGTAACTGAGAGTAGTGGGGACATAGCTGAGAAAGAGTCACCCTTGGTCAAGAGATCCAAAAGGAGTAAACAAACTGAGCTGACCACTCTAGCCACCTCTACATCCTCCCAACAGGACGCAGTTGTAAAATCAACCAGCAGTGAGTTTGCACAGCCTGCACAAGAAGCAATTCAAGTGTATGGTAGGAGAACCAAGGAAGGCACACATTGTGAGGACACATCTCTTGAAGCTCCCTCATTCATTCAGGGGGAGCTGCCAACACTCACAACTGAGCACCAAATTCTTATGACTCAAATTTCTTCTATTCCAATTCCACTTGAATCCACATCTCAAGTGCAACAAAAATCAAGTGACTTAGCTCAAGAATCTTTGCTCACCACCTAGACACTACATTTAGATTGTAAGAGGCTACATGCTGGGGTAGACCTTGATGACACCATCACAAACATGGGGGATTCATCAGTTTTTAATGAAGACCCCATGGAAACTCAACATGCACTTCATGTGCCAATCAGTCTTCACAGACTGTAAGGTTTGAGGGTAGTACTCCTGAGGGGAGCTACCTAAATCCTCTCCAATTCAGTTGTAGGTTCCTCATGTAGGGACAACCCCACTCACAACCCTAGTAGAGATTGCCTTGGCAGTTAAAGCTAGGAATACAATTGCCCATGATCCTGTCATAGGGGAGGCAAGTATAGCACATTCAAGTGCCAGTGTGTTGCAAAACACACAAGGGTTTGAGGCTGGTGTACATGACAGTAACCCAATCAAATCCCCTACAATTCAATTGGAGATTTCCACTACAAGTGGAGGACAACACACTTTCAAAACCACTAAGAAATCTGTGAGTCAAACTGTGACTTCAGTCACATGTGTTTCTGAACTATCCTCCTCACAACCTCATATTCTCTCTCAGTGGCTTCAAGAATCTGGCTCTCAACTAACTTCTGTAGATGATCTACTAGTGGAGCAGATTTCTGGACTGGCCAACATCTCTCAGCATCTTCTGACTTCCAACATGAGCAATGAAGTTTATCAAGCTATCATGCTTACATACAATGAAGAAGTTGAGAAGCAGAAAAAGAAAATTATAAATGATGGAGAGCAAGATGGAAATGTGGATACATGGCTATCTGATGTCTTTGTGTTGGAAATGGATCAAGTCTTGGCCATATTCAGGGAAGAGTATGTTACTATCCTTGGAAGTAATGCAAAGGCCTTGACTCCACAAGAAGTATATGATGCAGTCACAGAAGTGCATAAAGCTCAACTCAAGGCTTTTCACCTTTTTGGTAAAGCTCTTGAAGTCAAATTGACTGGTCATGAAGACAAGATCAGGAAGATGGTAAGGGAAAAGATGGATGAATTCATTCCCTCTCAAACTGAGATAAAAAATCAATTCAAACACTTATTAGACCATATATCCAGATATGATCTCAGTGGTGCAGATAGAAGCATGACACAACTCAAAGATTCATTTGTTGCCTTGCACAATCAAGTTCAAAACCATATCACCAACTCTAATGACACAAGGTTGAAGTTGGATCAGATGCACACTGCAAGATACACTGTTTCTCCTTTAGTCATGGATGAGATTCAGAAATTTGTGCAAGCTACATTTGGGTCATCTACTGCTGCCTCTACATCAAGCTCCCATCAACCTGTATCTATTTCAACAAATCTACAGATTCAATCTCTACAAGGTCAAGTCACAACATTGCAAGACTCTAACTCTTCTCTCACTGCACAAGTTCAGGCCTTGACATCTCTTGTCAAGAGCCAACAAACAGATATCCAAACCCTGATGGACTCCCATAAGCATCTTCAAATGCAGAACTCTATAGCTTTGGGAGCCATCATGGGCAAACTCAACATACCACTGCCTTCTCTACCTAAACAGGTAAGGCCTGAAATCCCTAATCCCCTCCTCATGCCTGTCAACAAGACTAAGGGGGAGATAGAGGCTAGATTGGCACAATCAAGGTCATCTCATCAACAAGTCCAGGGTGCTGAAAAAAAATTATCTAAAGAAGTTGATCTTGATATAGAGAGACTTATTAGGGTTGTTGAAGGACCTAGTCTGAGCAGAGAGTTTGATGAACTACTCAAAGCCTTAAAAGCTTCTCTCAACAACAATCACTTCACATACAAAAAGGCCCTGGATAAGACAATTAACTTCATAAGAGTGATCATGGTCAATCAGGACAACTTTTTGCAAAAGAGGATAGTGATCAATACAAATGACTCAGGGACATACAGATGTATGCAGGTGTCCCTCAATTACCTTGTCTCAAGGAGGGCATCTGAGTTAGATATCTTCATCAACAAAGTCAAAGTTATAACTCATGAAGATACCTTGCTATTAACTGAATTGAGAGATGCTCAAGTGGTTGCCTTTAATGAAGCATATCTACAACCAAACAAGGGTATAACATACATATGTCCAAACACTAAACAATTCAAACATTTTCAGATCCCCAAGCAGTGTGTAATGAGCAACAAGAAGCTTATCATAATCCTAGGAACTAGCTTAAAATCCAAGAAAAACAAGAACAATGATGATATGGAAACGATAAAGCTATTAAGGAGATATCTAGATAATGAAAAAGCCAACTTGCCCAAAACACAAATCAACTAGGATGACTTGGATGATGATGAGCAGAAGAAAGATGATCAAAATCCTTCTGGCTCAAATCCAAGTCAGTCCAGTAAGCCATCTGCCAGCAAGGGTGGAGAGAAGAAGAAGGAGGATGACAAAAAGATGAAGAAAGGAAGAGAAGAGGTGAGAGAAGGAGCATGAAGCTTCATGATGGTTCAGAAACTCAACAATCCCTAAAAATCCAAAAACAACTAGCTCAAACCTTAGCTCAACCTACAACATCAACTACCTCAAACATCAAACCTTCTCAAACATCTAAGCCAAAATTTCTGTACAAACAAACAACCAACTCTTCCTAAAAATTCCAATCACCTCAAGCCAAACTAATCTCAAGAAAATGACAACCCTACCTTTAGCCAAACCTTTACTAAAATTCAAGCACAAATCTGTTGGGAGAAAACCTAAAAAAGTCAAGTCTATAAAGAAAGAAGAAGTCACCGAAAGGGCCATCTGGAATTGCTTTAAAAGTCTGACTTTCTACCTCTAAATTGGTGCACCTCGGATGAAGACCATTTCCAACATATAGTTGAGGAAATTGTTAGAGTCTGGGTGTATCCCTGAGGGAAGTTAGAATTTATTTTGAAGATGGGACATTCACTTTTCTTGGCAATGACTTAATGGATTCCTTGTCTCCAACAGAAATTAAGAGGGTGATAAGCTTGTTAAAGGACAAGGATACTGCTACAAGGGCATGGAGATCAGTTCTAGCTGAATGGTTGATTGAAAGGGAGGAAATAAAGAAAAGAAATGAGGCTAAAGCTGAAGAAAGAAGAAGGAGGTCTGATGAAGAGATTGAGATGTACATAAAAAGATCTGAAGAGTTGAAAGCAAAAGGAATGAGCAAAATCTCCAAAGATGGAAGATTTCTAAACATCAAAGCTGGTGGATTCTCAGGATTCTGCATAGAATTTCTAGACAGTGGTTATCCTATGGTAGCAAGACAAAAACTTGTAGAAGCTCTTAGTGGAACACCTATTATAGAAGAACTTGAACTTCTTGACCACTTAAAGGATCAACTTAGAGAAGAAGCAGACACAAAAACTATCTTTACCTGATACTTTGTGGCGCCCTCCAAACCCGGGTCAGAAGTTTGGGGTCCACAACACAAAAACAATATATAAACTTGTATAAGAAATATTATTTATAATGACCCTGCTTCACAAAACCACGGATCGCAACAGGTTAAAGTATGAAAACAAGCCATAACCTTAACTTTTATTACAACGTACCAAATCCCAACTAATTTAACTTATAATTAATAATAAAATCATTCTTACAATCTGACTATCTCTATACCGCATGAAGCTTCTGCTAGCTTGATTCAACTCCCTGGAACCTTAGCCCGCACTTTGGACTGAGGAACTTCACTATCATCCACATTCTTTTCAATTGTAAAATATATAAAAGATTCGCAAGGGTGAGCTAACTAGCTCAACAAGTCATAATAGTGATAACTGAGGTTAAACAATGATCAATTGAAATGATTCAAAGGAATCAAGTTGCTTTTTAACTCATCATTAGAATTGGATATTCATTTTTAAGTTTTAAAAACCAAGGTTAGGCTGCTGATCAGTCACGCACTAACCCCGAGCAAGCACACAACACTGCTCTAATTACTGGATCCAAGGCACACATTGGCCTAACTTGACCATTGGTATGGTCTAACCACGAATCTGGTCCACATATATAAAAACTATCCAATCCTAAAGCAGTTCAATATGATAACAATATGATTCAATAAAATAAGATCATAATCGATGATGGTTAAACCTTTGCATAAAACAAAAGAAAACTCATATATATCTCAAGGGTATATCAGGGTATGTATAAGAAACGGTTTTCAGTTTGTACAAGGGTCAGGTATCAAACCAGTAATGATTTTTCAGGATATGGTTCTTTGATGTTACTAAGAATGATTGGGGTATAAAAGTTTCTGTGTTTTCAAACCATTTTCTTCTGGTGTTTGGTAGTTAAACATTTGGGAAATAGTATCATATTTGTGTGGTTTGGTGTCTGAGGATCAACAAAGGAAGGTTTACAAAGAACAAGGCTTACGGCTCAAGATCAAGAAAAATCAGGGATTCAAGGGTAAATAGTTAATGCACTTGCAATGTAAACAAGAGTTATTTTAAATAATAGCGACATGTTATAAAACAGTTCGAAAACATTGGTAATATATATCTTGAAGCAAAGTTCAGAAATACTTGCCTTACAAGGCTTTATAACTATTACTGATCAATTCTGGACCAACTCTGCCGCTTAGGCTTTTACGTCCAACCGCTATGTCACTCTGGATTCGACCTTGACACTCAGGTCTTCCTGTTGAAACTCTACTGAACTCGTCAATTGACTACTAGGTTATCTTTAGTCAATCGTCCACTTTCAGGTTCTCGATCATAACCTACAGGGTCGAAATACCCTACGTTAGACGTCTAGGTATGCTTGATATATCCTCGATACTAATTCTTACTCAACGATATTCAAACCCGACTCGTAATTATTCATATTAGAATAACACAGAACACAATTAGGGTTCATATTCTCGAAATCGATCCAGTGTTCATTTTCAGAAAATACGTATACTCGTCATTTTACGAAATTAGGATTACAGTGTTTTGGCCAAAACATACAACACAACATACAATCAGGTTCTGTATAAACATACATATATGTATTTACTTATACTCGCTCGACGTCCCGATAATCCTCGGATACGCTTCCCGTATTTCCGTAGTTCGATTTTCCGGAAATCGGACAGCGTCCCCTTTATTTATCGGACTACCCGTCGAAACATCCATCGACGTCAATTTAATAACGACAATCCAATTCACAACAACCACAATCCCAATCATCAGTTCAATCCAACAATCAATCCAATCACAATTACGTATCCGACTTAATGTAAAATTAAATTCTCGTTTCAAAAAATATAAGTTCACAAATCAATTGGTTTATTTTATGGAAATTAGGACTCAGAATAAATTCAAAACCGTCGGCTCGCCGAGGCTCATCGCCGACGGCGGTAAAACCCGGAGGTACCCGGTTCGGATTCCAATCACAGGTTTCGCCGATAAATAAAAGTTCATTAACTATAACTTAATAATTCAAATATCCATCACAATATTTATTTGAATAATACTATGATAATCATCGAATCAGTTTCAACTGGAAAAATCAGTTCGGAAATCTGAAATTTGTACTAACCCCCAGCACACGCACACGCGTGTGGCCGGAAAAGGGAAAGATCAGGCAACAATTGGCAGAACAGTTAACAGCAAATCAACCATCACCAATTAGACTGTGTGCATATATATACATATAAACACAGCCATACATACATCAACCTTACGCGGACAAATCCCCCATACGCCACCGTCCTCGCCGGAAAACGGGGAGGGGCGGCGATGGGATAAGGAAGAATAAGAGATGCAGATTACCAGGGGCAGAGAAACCAGCACAGGGAGAACAGGGAAATCAGAAAACATAAAAGAGAAGAAGCAAGCCCTCGAGGACTTGATTCCACCGAGAAAGATCGAGAAGGGAAAAGGAGTCACAGGGAAGGAGTATTGTGTTTGTGTGTGTAGTTTATTATGTATTTATCAGTTGACTCAGTTACTGCCACGTATCAAGGCAGCGATGTAACAAATTATATAAGCTACACGTGTCCCATAATTCGCTGTAACCCCAGATTCTATTCGTATTTTGTAAAATACTGAACAACTCTACAGATAAAATTATCCTAAAATTACCAAATTAATAATTTTTTTTTAAAAATATCACAAATAACTCATAATTATAAAAATAATTTTTTCATAATTTTCAAAGTATATTTGAGACGTAACTTGTACCTGCATTTAACAATTAACGCTTCGAGCTACTCTTAAAACAAATCCAGAAAATTACGAAAATAGTCTTCAAATATTACAAATATCCCGAAGTTTATAAAAACATAAATTTCATAATTTTAAAATAATTTCTGAAATACAATTTATACCCAATTTTTGCAATTAAACGAATCGACACGGTGGTGAAATTAATCCCGAAAATTTCCAAAATAATTTTAAAATTCTCGAAATATTTCAAACTTAAATAAATATGAGTTTCATAATTTTTGAAGAATTCTGGAATTAAATACAGATTTTACTAGTAAATATAATCAGAAAATCACACAGGATTAAATAATTGATAAAATATTGATTTCTAAATTTTATAAAATCCCAAAAATAACTATTGGAATTATAAAATAATAAAACTAATTTTAGAGACAATCCAAATATTTATGGATTTAAAACTGTAATAAAATCACCTTTAAAAATAAAACAAAACAATATAACTCAATTTTTAACTACACATTCCAATCCTTTACGCCAATCAATCACAGACAAATAGTATATATCCACACACTGCTGCCAAAACCAAGACACATATTTTATTTAATTAATACCTCCACAATTACATATTTAAATAATTCAAAAATACACGAGTTGTTATATCCTTCCCCCCTTAAAAAGATTCTGTCCTCATAATCTGGTCTAACTAAACAAGTGAGGATATTTGTCAAGCATATCTGACTCTAGTTCTCAAGTAGACTCTTCTACTTTAGGGTTTCAAACGTACTTACTATGGATATACTCTCATTTCCAAGAACTTGCCTTTCACGGTTAAGAATTTGGATCGATCACTATATGCAGAACAAACTTGGACAAGAGCCTATTGGCTTCTAATCAATCACTTAATTCAAATCAGATACTTATTGATTTAACATTAACAGGTCAAACACATTATATGTACACACTATTGTGATAGTAACATCAACTCATGAATAACTTTGTCTATATTTATCAATACCCCGAATGGTTCACTAATTTTTTTTTTTTTTTTGAACTTAACCTATCCCTTCTACTCAAAATTATCCAGTCTCTTTCAGGATGCAACTTGTACTAACGCTACTGGTTCTATTTCTATACTCATATTCGCTCTTGATATAATTTCGCCCTTGATATAATTTTGCCTTCTTTCTTTGTCTACTTCGAGCTGCTTTAATCAATATTACTACGCTCTTGGTGTGCTAAATTAACTTAGAATTTGACAACTTTCTTCCTCCCACTTTATCTCAATAAGAATGGGGACCTACACTTGCGTTCACATGAAGCTTGGTAAAGCGGTATTCCAAAGCTGACATCGCTGGTAAATGATCATTCCAGTGTTTCTTTAAAACTCAACCTCTCAACATAACTTATATTTTCTCAATCGCTTCCGTACTTTGACTCTCCATTTAAGGATGATAGGCGGTGCTCGTTTTCAACTTGGTTTCCAAACATTTAAACATCTTTTACTCTTTTCCATCAGTTAAGGCTGAAAAGTAATCTCAGATATTCACGTATTATCATCTTTAAGTATTTGAATTTCATATTCCACTATTTCCAATTCGTTTATTAACTCCTCGGTGGTCTTAATTACATCCAATCCTTTCTGTCGGCCTAAGGCATCTGTTACCATACAGCTTTGCTTAGGTAGTTGTTAACGGATTAATTCAGAATCTTTTGTTAACCTTAGTCAAAATTTCACTCTTGAAGACTCAACGTATAGTTCCCTGAATAGCTGAAGATGTTATCAATAAATACAATTCACTTATCTGAAAACTCCTTATACAACATGTTCATTAATTTCTTATAGACAACTGATATACTTGTTATTTAACATAATATTACTGGAGCTTGCAATGTTCATAACTAACTTTAATCGTAATCTCTAATATGCTCTCAGGTAGGATCTTAAGTTACTCCTCGAAACATAATATACTTCTTGAATTAGGTCTCGTAAGTGATTAATTCTTTATAGGAGTCACTTATTCTTATTTGTTGTCTTGTCCCACTCCCAATAATCAGTACATACTCTCATAATTTCATTCCTTTTCTCCATCAACATTACTAGTACATTTTACGATTTGCTTCTTGTAAAACCATTCTTTGGTCTTCCTTGCCCACTAGGCCTCCGATACTTTGCCTTAATTATTTGACATATCCAACACTTTCTAATCCATTTTGAAATTTCCTTCTTTTACCTGGTTATCACTATTTTTCTTTAAATTCTATAAATTCTCGTATATCTTGGTATCTCTTCAATAACTTAAATACTTAATATTGTGAATTCCCTGTAGGATCTCATTTCTTAATTCTTTTACTTGTAACATCCAAGTGCTGAAAGAAAACCTGGGGATATCATGATCGCTAAAATTTCCTATTACTAATCGTTAACATCGTGATTCATTATCTTTTCTTGACATCTCCTTATCTTTCCCTTAATAGCTTCGACTGAAAAGTCATACGATCCATCCTTGGGGATTATGAATTCCGACTTCCAATTCCAATTTCTAAAATTCCATAGGTAATTCTTCTGGTCCAGTTTCTATTTTTGTTCTCTCCTTTTTGCTTATCGCTTGCCAATATATTTGCTTTTCCTCGTGAATACATACTTCAAACTCTTATGGTCCGTATAAATCTTGTACCTTTCTCCAAACATATCATGTTTCTCAATCATTCAAAGCGAATATGATTACTGCTAGTCCTGATTGTGAGTAGGATACTTTTGCTCATAAGGTTTCGGTTGTCCGGGTGCATATACAATAACTTTATTATACCGCATCAACACACATCCTACTCCCTTATGAGAAGCATCACTATAAACTACCAAATCTCCTTGATACCTTCAAAGTGATAAATCAGGTACTATAACCATTCCTTCATTTAACTCTACAAAAATTTCTTCACCCTTCTCCATTTCATACTCACTTATTACTTTTCCTAGTTAGCTTCGTCAAAGGTATTGCAACTTTCAATAAATCTTGTACAAATTTTCAGTATAGTCGGTCCATGGTAAAACTTCTTACTTTTGTTGGTGCTTTTGGCCTTTCTTTATTCATGATGAGTTTAATTTCAATTGGATCTCCTTTGATCTCCTCCTCACTGATTATTTACACTTTCTATCATCAAAACTTTCACCTTGCAACTTTACATACAACTTCTTTCTTCTCCGACTCCTCCATTGTCATTAAATACTTCGCATGGTCTGCCATTGACTTTAAGTAACACAAATACAACCCATCCAGATATTCCTTAAAAATTCTGTCCATCAAGTTCAATTATTACGGGAATATTGGTTGATCCAAATGACAATACGAGAACAGTACTTAGTTCTGAAAATTGTCTTTGATAAATCCATAGGTTTAATCTTCAGTTGGTGAAATACCAAGTCTTAAATCAATCTCATAAAAGTACTTTGCTTTTTTTTTTTTTTCGTTTGATCAAACAAATCATTGGGTCGAGGTAACATGTACTTGCTTTTGATAGTAAATTTGTTGAGCTGGCTTTAGTTGACGCATAATCTCATACTTCCATTTTCTTATTAACAAATAGTACAGGTACACTTCATGGGATATACTGGGTTTAATTGCTTCTTCTCCTAGCATTTCTTGCATCCGCTTTGCTAACTTTCTCGTTCTAACTGGTGCCATTTTAGATAAGGTCGTAGTCATTAGTTTCATCTCAAGCGCTAAGTAAATCGCGAGCTTCTTTTCTTTATCGGGAAGAAAATTTTGGTAATTCGTCTGGAAATATATCTTGAAACTATAAAATCTTCAAATTCTATTTACTCTTGACTTTTATTTATCTCATATTCACCGTAATGCTCACATCTTGATTACCGTAATCATCATCAACAAATTCTTTACCTTCTTTTATCTTCTGAACCTCATCACCTTCTCATTTGACATCCTCAGAATTTATCTTTTCATCAAGACGGTCTGCCTGGACATCACGCTTTAGTAGTCAATCCATTCCTTAGATTAATATCAAATCCTCTTATCTTCCAGGATATCAATTTTACCGTTGGTACTCACTTGTTCAACACTTTCACATTCTTAACTTGTTAGTCCTTTGATCCTAATCTTATCAACAAAACTTTGAGAGATAAACAATTAAGTTTCTCTCACATCCTTTAATATTTTAACACATAAGGTATTCACCCTAATCATCCATGTCATCATGTACGTATTTTGAATAACATATTTCACAAGAAAATCGCATATTCTTGCTCTTGAAATCGCATTCCTTATTGGCATAGATTTCCTTGACTCTTAGTGGATTCTTCACTGGGGCTAGTGATTTGTAATCCTCATCATGTGCCCGTGTTTCCTTTCCATGCATAAGAGGTAGATGGAACTTCGTCCGCTTGATTAAGGATACGTTGATTTCTACTTGAGAACCTCTTGCAAAGAAAGAAGAAACAAGGATTTGAATATGAATGAGACAACCACATTGGTACTTAAGATGGCCAGTCTTTTATACCGTATGGCATACAGCACATGATTAGGTGGCGTCCCACCCGACTCTTCGTCATTCTGATAAAGTGTCTCACCATAACACTGTTTGTCCCAATTAGAAAGCAAAATTTGAGGGAAGCCAATAAATTTGAAAGGAATGGAATATCTTTCTTTTTGATATCATCATAAAGAATTAAGAAAAGAAATTCATACATTTTTAGGAATTAAAAAGGAATATACGCTGTAATGTTGAGGACGAGAATGATACCGTTGGTGACCATCCACATTTCACTTGTATTCATCTTTCAAGCTTGCTCGATCATTTCCCAATTATATCATATAACAACTTTAGAAGTATGCTAAAATGCCTTCGCAACTAAGCATTATGGTAGATTCTTACTTGTCAAGTCTCGCGTCTGTAACGCCGCACCTACACGTATAATACTTTAATAATTCGATCATAATAGCGTTCTTATCTGATAACTTCGGGCTTCCTCTTTTAATTTAGAATAACCACGAACCATACGATATAACAATCCTTTTGTTAACAATATTCTTCTTTTAGAGAGGTTTGGAAATCTTTCCAATCTTTTCGATCACGCTTCGGCTTCTGTTGAATCAATGGATTCTTCGAACTCTGATAGTCCTAGTAATTGAATGTATAGTTACTCCGTACGCTGATTATGCTGTAAATTTTATCAACAATACTTGCACCTTACTGTTAGGAATAATCAACTTCTTCATAATCGCAGGTTACTTCGTTCTTGGAATTAGCAATACTAGGTCTGAAACAGCATCTTTCCAGGTAATCCAGGCTTTCTAACAAACAAGAAACTCAAGTAGTAACTCGACAACCAATGTTTAAAAATCATTTTATTCAAAAAGGCTTTTAGAAATTTGTAAAGGAAAATCTTTTTCGAAAATTTGTCTAAAAAGTTTGAAAAATCACAAACCTGGTTGTCCTTACTATATGAGTTGGTTGTTGTCCTTCCGACCTATAACGAGGTACCATATTAAAGAAACAATCACATAAAAGTTCGTTCACTCCAATCTACCTTTTCTCCTTCATCGTGTCCACTTACCTTCCTTAATCAACGAAAACTTCAGTTGTCGTTGCATGTTACCTTATTTGTAGCTTCACATCAAAGCTCCCATACTGGTAATACTTCCATCATCAACTTTACAATCGTTAAGGGGAACAGACTATCCAATAGTCAACAAGTCTATTTTATAGAACCAAAATTTGCTCATATCACATCACATCATTACTTTACATATCACATTTATCATAGCACCATCATTTAATTCTACGAAAATTCCAGATCTATACTTTTCTCTCTAACTCTTTCAAAATTCCTCTAGTCCATCCCACAAACTAATCACGGGTGGTCTATTCACTAGTGGCCTCGTTTAATCTGGTAACAGTTATCCTCCGGAACACTTAAATCTTCTTTTAAACTTCTTCTCACCTTTCTTTATATCTCAAATACTCACCATTTACTATAACACCCGAATCTGTCCTCGTAGGTCCAATTGCTTCATAGGACAAGTTTTAAACTGGGGGTATAGAACAGGGTGTAGGGTAAACTGAAGAGATACACTCACAACCGAATGTCCAGTGAAATAAGAATAAACAGATGGAGGTTCTTGAATAGGTAATCTCATATCAAGTGGGGGAAAAATTAGCGTAGAATAGCTTGAAGAAGTGCAACCGTTATAACAAAAGGTGGTACCATTAATGCTAGTGGAGAAATAAGGTGCAAATCAAATCTGAGAGAAAATGACGATCCTCGAATGGAAAGCTCCAAACAATCAGATGATGCATGGAAATCAGGATCTGCCATTGTCGTTGTCTAGAAATCACGTCGCAAGCTAAGAATCCCGAACCGTAATACGAACTATGTCGGAGACCTACTATACCATCGCACTCAATCTCGCAACGTCTTATCTTTCTACTTCCTATTCTTAATCCTAACCCTCTACCCAATCCCTACAATCTAGGCTTATTTCAGTGACTTATAACCTATAGCTCTGATACCAACCTGTGGCGCCCTCCAAACCCGGGTCAGAAGTTTGGGGTCCACAACACAAAAACAATATATAAACTTGTATAAGAAATATTATTTATAATGACCCTGCTTCACAAAACCACGGATCACAACAGGTTAAAGTATGAAAACAAGCCATAACCTTAACTTTTATTACAACGTACCAAATCCCAACTAATTTAACTTACAATTGATAATAAAATCATTCTTACAATCTGACTATCTCTATACCGCATGAAGCTTCTGCTAGCTTGATTCAACTCCTTGGAACCTTAGCCCGCACTTTGGATTGAGGAACTTCACTATCATCCACATTCTTTTCAACTGTAAAATATATAAAAGATTCGCAAGGGTGAGCTAACTAGCTCAACAAGTCATAATAGTGATAACTGAGGTTAAACAATGATCAATTGAAATGATTCAAAGGAATCAAGTTGCTTTTTAACTCATCATTAGAATTGGATATTCATTTTTAAGTTTTAAAAACCAAGGTTAGGCTGCTGATCAGTCACGCACTAACCCCGAGCAAGCACACAACACTGCTCTAATTACTGGATCCAAGGCACACATTGGCCTAACTTGACCATTGGTATGGTCTAACCACGAATCTGGTCCACATATATAAAAACTATCCAATCCTAAAGCAGTTCAATATGATAACAATATGATTCAATAAAATTAGATCATAATCGATGATGGTTAAACCTTTGCATAAAACATAAGAAAACTCATAGATATCTCAAGGGTATATCAGGTGTAATAACCCCAATTTTTGGGAAATTTTGAAACCCTTATGAATAGTGTTTTTGCTGAATGAGAAAACTTTTCATGCCACACTATATAGGGGTTCTGATATGGATATTCTGAGATTTTATTAGTACTTTATATGGGATATAAGTATATGTAAAGATCGTCAGAATCCAAATCCGAACACTTTGATTTTTCCCGGAAATCCAATAGATACGGAAAGAATTGAGTATAAGGTAACAGGATAAAAGGATTTAAATTAAAGGATTATAATAGAGGATCATAAAAAGGAATATAATGTATTGAGAAAGGTTAAGGGAACCTAAGTAATAAGATCCCGGGTATGATCCCTCAAACGATAAACGAAAACGAAAGTTAAGCGAACAGTATAACAGATCAGCGGTCATTAGGCAAACAATTAGGAAGTTAATCAAAGGGATTAGAGAGGATGATGTCACCCAACCAATGAGAAGAGGACAAGGAGGGGAGGATGACATCATGAGGATGACACAAGCATGACATGGGAAGGAAGGAGATGTGGTGGCTTTTTAACCACACAAAATCAAGGGCAACTAGGTAATTTACTAAAACAAACACAAAAATCAAACCAACCAAGCCAAGCAAATCATTTTTCATCAAAATCAAAAAGAAACCAAGGCATTGTTCTTCATGCTCTCGGCCAAAACAGAACCAGCACACTAAAACTGCTGTATCTCCTTCATTTCTCACTCAAATATTTTGTTCTATAGCTCATTGGAAAGGTATTGAGATGACCTACAACTATTGTTCACAAGTCTCGTCCAAATAATCATGGTAAGACCCTCATTTTTACAGTTCTTTAAATCGGACTTTTAGAAACTTCAAAGCCTAACTTTGTGTTCTTGATTTCTTTGGAAAGATCAAGCTTGTAGGAGGCTCCCTAAGGCTTCCTAGCAACTTAACACCTCCCAAGGAAGGTATAAACTTCAAACCCTAGCCTTTACTTTATTTGTTAGTAAGTTTAATGGTTGGTTTTGTGAAATGAGAAGCATGGATTGTGATTATTAGTAGTTTGGTTTGATTTGGAAGTGTTTTGGTAATTGAAGCTTGATTATAGTTCATAGGTCTTGATTGTGGTTGTTTGAGTTGAAAACCTTGGAGATTATGGACTGATGTGGTATGGTTTCGGTGAAGTTTTGTTGTATTGATGGTTATGAGTTGGTTGGTGGTTAATTGGAGTAGTTTAAACATTGGTAATCGCGTAAACATAGCCGTCGTAATGTCCGATTTACTTTAGACTGCTTTTGTTCATAACATTTGGACACGAGAACTCCCTGCTAGATTATGACCATTGCCATGTTTAGATAGTTCATGTTACGAGCTTCGTTTTGATATGTAGTTCGTTTGATTCCGATGTACGGTTTAGGAGAAACGACCGTTTCAAGTAACGGCGTTTCGCGAACGAATCATTTCCCCTCGCCTTACTTTGAAACATAGGTTAAAGACCAAAAAGGGTTAATTAATGTATGAAACAATTATGGTAAGAGTGTTAGGCAGTTGGTAAGACACTCGCGAAGGAATCACTTTAAAACTCGTAATGGTTAATTTATTAAAAATGGTGGAGTCGAGGGTACTCGAGTGACTTAAGAGAATCAATAAGCGCAAAACAAGCGTTAGAGTCTAAGTTAGTTAAAGTATAGATTTACAAGTGACTTTGGTTTAATTCCAACTTACTTATTGTTTATAGGTTACCAGACTCGTCCCGAACCTTTTATCACCCCAAGTCGCTCAGGCAAGTTTTCTACCCGTTATAACTGTTGTTGTGATGAATATATGTATTTGCATTATCTTGCGATAGATGCATGTTGGTTAATTAGCAAATGATGCAATATATTGAAGCATGCTGCTATGGTATATATATATGCATGCCTGTTTCGCATTCTTTCCATATATATCTGTTGATTCAGTTGATAATACCTATGCTAGAGGATAGCGGTAATTTGCATATACCCTTAGTACAGGGACCCAAAGGTGAAAATATTTTCTAAAACCGGGAGTCGAGGATCCCGAGTAGATTTTGTATATATGGATATAAATATATATATATATATATATATATATATATATATATATACTTATATATATATGGTCATAGTTTTCAAAACTATTAATCGAATAAGGTTTATTCGATAACTTTAACTTTATTTTATTATTGAATATTATTTCGAATATTATTCGAAGGCGTATGACTCATTTATATTAAATGAATATTATTTTGAATATTCATTCGAGGACTTATGACTCCTTTTATTTTATTAATGAATATTATTTTGAATATTCATTCGAGGACTTATGACTCCTTTTATTTATTTATCTGAATATTATTTGAATATTCATTCGAGGGCTTATGACTCTTTTATATTATTTATTGAATATTATTTTGAATATTCATTCGGGGACTTATGACTCCTTTTATTTATTTATCTGAATATTATTTGAATATTCATTCGAGGGCTTATGACCCTTTTATTTATTTATCTGAATATTATTTGAATATTCATTCGAGGGCTTATGACTCTTTTATATTATTTATTGAATATTATTTGAATATTCATTCGAGGGCTTATGACTCAGTTTATATTATTTAATGAATATTATTTGAATATTCATTTGAGGATCTATGACTCCGATTATTTGCTGAGATATATTCTGTATTTTATTAAAGAATAATGTTTCGATAATCAAACTTATTTTCGATTATTCAAATAAAGATAGTACTTTCATATAAGTATATCTTTGGTTATTTAATACTCATTTCAAGTATAAGTCTTACAACTTCTACTTCAATTATTTGTATAAAGATTATTCTTTATGGGAATATTATTTAAATAATAATATTCAGACATTTTCTAAATATATTGGGACTGATTTACTTCATTAAATCAGCATTACTCCAAACACTCTTTAAAGTGTTTTCGAGTCTTCAAAATGATTTTTAAAAGTTAGAGCGGATCCCAAAACTCATTTTTATATTTAAGATCTTCCTTTTAAAGGGGATTTAAATACTCGTTCAAAACCTGAGGGATCCGGCTCTATGGTGTATTTTATATTCGCAACAAGGTTGCTGTTTTGATAAATGAATTGATTACTTGCCCAATGTTCGGGAAGTAAGCCCATCTAATTGAGTCGGCATAAGCGACAGGCCGGGGTACGGTCTATCAAAGTGTAAGTGGCTGGGTGGCAGTCCATCAACGCGTGAGTGGCCGGGTAACGGTCTAGCGCGAGGTCCTAATGCGGCCAGGGTGATGACCGGTGAGGAATTCATCCATCTACAGTAGAAAAGGTTACTTATTGGTATCTTTGCCTGATCAGCAAGATATCTGGTTTATGCCAAAATTCTTTTCCTTTCCAAAATTCATTGGATATTATAACTCTGTTCATACTTTACATGACAGAGATTTTCAGGAAATGTATGAGATATATATATATATATATATATGGATATATATCAGGACTTAATGAAGTATCTCGTAACTTCATTATTTATAATGATATTTCAAAGATTGAATCTATTCAAGTCTTATCTTGTAGTCTCATCTGGGTGATGAACTTTGAAACTGATTATAACTTGAACGGTGGTAGTTCAAGTAGTATGTGGATATAAAGTATATTGGAGTATCTTGTAACTTCATTTTTTTTTAAACTTATATCTAGTAAATGATTATCTTATGCATGACAAAGATTTTCAGAAAAACGTTGAGACAAGGTTAGATATATGAGATCACCTTGCAACGGTATTTTTATACAGTTATACACTGGAACTCTGTGTGTATTATGCATGGAAGAGGACTTCCAATATTTTGAAAAGTATATATGTATATATACTGAATATTTTGCGACTTCATCGCATTAAGATATCAAACTTGGTTCATTTCTTTTGACCAAGACTTTCATGAGTACTATGAGAAGGCTCATATACTATTAATCATTATACATATTATTTTGGTGGGCTTGCTGCTCACCCTTGCTTTCTTCTTTCATCACACAACAACAGATAGAAAAGATGAACAGAACCAAGCTCCCGATTCGCAAGCGATTAGGAGACGTTCCGCAGTTTTCTAGAAGCATTGATGCCGCCGTAGCTGAGGTAGGAACTACCAATAGGCTAGGCTTTCAACTTTTGATGTACCAGATTTATTTATATTTATGAATTGTAATAATGGAAAAGAAATGTAAATTTATTCAGAAAACCTTTTAAGGTGTATTGGCAGATAATTGTGGAATAAAATGACTTGTGGTTATTTTTGGATGTTCATCTCTGAGACTATAACGTGTGGTGTGTGTGTTTATTGTGGGGTCACAGTACAGAGTAGTTGAGTAATTATTAAGATTGGGTGTTATTAAGGGAAATGGAACTCGTGACGACCCGGATCCCCGACCCCGGATCTGGGGGTGTTACAGAAATGGTATCAGAGCTAAGCGTTATAAACCTCAGAGATGATGGGACGTTAAGATAATAAGTTCACTAAGATAATAAGAACTCTTGCCAAGTTCATAGTCGGACTACCTAACGTAGTACTGACAGTTAAAACCCTTATGGGAACCCTTATAAATGTAGCGATAGAAGCGTAGTTCGTTATCGTATATGGTAGCGGGACTCCGAACCCTGAAGTTGAGGAACATCAACGCGATGATGTTTTATTACTAATTGGAGATCAGATTGTGGATCCAATAGAGCGTTGATATTGAGGATGTAGCGGTTGAGGATGTTGTCCTAGAAGGGATAGTTGCTGAGGAGGATCCCATGGAGGATCCTGACGAGATTGGATAAAGGACCACTGATGAATTGATGACCCTGGTTGGGTCGACTACCAGAGGTAGGATTGGCCGGTCACTACCAGAGGTTCGTTCAAGTTTGTAAAGATAGTAGCCCCTTTAACGCGGCTTACTCATAAGACTGAGAAGTTCGAATAGACAGAGAAATGCGAGAACAGCTTTTAAGAACTGAAGCAAAGGTTGGTGACGGCCCCTATGTTGGCGTTGCCGGATGGAAAAAGGAGATTTTGTGATTTGTAAGTGACGCTTCGCATAAGGAATTAGGGTGCTTCTTAGCACAGCAAGATAATCGCGTCTGCGTCAAGACAATTAAGGTAATATGAAATTCGATATCCCCGCCCATGAGCTTAGGCTCGTGGCAATAGTTTTACCCTAAAGATTGGAGGCACTACTTGTATGGAGAGAAGTGCGAGAATTACCTAAGCCATAAGTGCTCTAGTACATTCTTACGTAGAAAGAGCTCAACATACGCCAGAGGAGGCGGTTAGAGCTAATCAAGAATTATGATTGGGAGATTCTTTATCATTCGGGGAAAGCCAATGTGGTGCCTGATGCCATTAGTAAAAAGGAGAGACTCAAGATGATAATGTCTTTGGGAGAGTTGATAAGAGATTTTGAGAAAATGGAAATAGTAGTGAAGGTAACCGGAGCCGGTACCGAAAAGCTGTTTGAGATTGCAATAGAGACCGAATTATTGGAAAAGAGCATATTGTGCCAGAAAAAGGTGATGAATGAAGGCAGAGAGCCAACAAATAAATATGAGATTAATACTGAGAAAGATGATAAGGGAATAATGAGGTATTCCTATAGAATTTGGGTTCCGAAAGTTCAAGAGCTTAAGGATGAGAACTTAGATGAGAGCCATAGTTTGAGGAATAGGATTTAGGGCAAACCCAGAGTGTGATAGTCAGGGAGGTTGCCATCAAGAAAGAAAGAACCCATAACATAATAGAGTGGAAAACAAGGTTTTTAATGTATAAGATAACCCCGATTATGGGAGAAGGTTGAAACATTTCATACTAAGGAAACAGAAAGTCGAGTAAGGAAAGGAGACCCGAGACGGTACTCCTATATGGCAATTTATGGACCTGTCTAGACAGAACTTAGACTATTATCCCCAACCACCACCCTGAGGGGACAATGCGGCAGGAAATTCTTTCATGACCTTTAAATCGTTAAGCTCTCAGAGTTCCAAGGAACAGGTTGACCTAGTCGAGGCAAGAGCCTGGCTAAAGGAAATATAGGAATCATTTGAGATTCTAAATGATTGACGAATCACAAAAGACTGTTTTTATCACTCACCCTCCTAAGAGAGAGACCACCTGCTGGTGAAAGGCCAAGGAAGGCACGGAGCAAGAGATTATAATAAACTGATTTAAGTCCAGTCAATTGTTTTCGGGAAAGTAATTCCCAAAGATAAGGAGATAGTGTAAAAGCTTTAGAGTCAGAACAAAGGCAGACGAGTATGATAAATTATGAATCTAAGTTGTAAAAGTTGTCAAGATTCGTTCTGAGGACACGAATCCAGAATGACGGGATGTTTGAAATCAATGCTTATGTTGTGTTAGTTCATGAAATAATGATAAGGAAGTTGGGTATGAGGAAACCCTAAAGACTCGTAGTAATAGAAATAGAAAAGTAAGTAATCGTCAGGATGAGGGTGATTCACCATGAGTTAAAATTGATGGTTGAGGGCATAAGAGATACATATATATTATCCCCTGTAAGTTGGGAGGATTCGAAGAAACCTTGAGATAGTTCGAAGGATAAATAATGAGACGCGGATAGACTGAGGACACAAGAAAGTAAGAAATTAAGAAAATTGGATGAAGGAAGTGACCTTCAAGAATGTGAAGTGTAAGACCGGTGGCTTGATACCCAGGAAGGGAGACGCCAGGTATGAAAGATATCCCAACATTGAGATGACTGTTGAGATAAACAACAAAAGTAAATAAGGATTTATTAAGAAGAAGTTCACGTTGAACACGACCAATATCTTTCAGATCATCCATGTGATCATTACCAAATCAGGAAAGAAAAGCGGATAACCATTTTTATCTTTTGGAGGCCATGTGGATTGACCTTAACTTGAATAAGGATGCTATTGTGAAATTCGGTATAGACTATCGAGGTGGAAATGATTGAATAAGATACCCTTATCAGGGATATATGACTTTATTTATCCATGGAAGGATGCTTGTACCTTTTTAAAGGTGGAATTAAGGATAGAACATCGGTAACTTAAAACGAATCCTAGGGGAATGCATAAAGGTTGGCATTTCACCCTTAATAGGGATAGTATGAGTTTTGACAGTATGAATTGGAAAGGATTAAGGTAATAATAACCTTTAAGGATCAGTGGAGAAATTTTTCAGAAGTATATAGACAATGGTTCTAGTATCAGTAAATGGTATTTTGATATGCCCTGTATATAGGGAATAAAGGAGGAACGATTGAAGGATAACCTTAGAGGTTTTACAAGGAGAAAGGAAATATTCGAAATTCTCAAGAATAAAAATGTTGATAAAGGAAATATGACATAATTATAATGATGCCAAGTGGGGCACGTGTTAAACCATGAGAAAGTATGGATCGAACCAGTAAAGGTCGAAATTATTCAGGGCAATTAGGACTTAAGATAAAAGATGTTCTAAGTATGATTGAGAGTCAGTCGTGACAGTGATTAACCTCTAAAGACTGAGGCAATAACTTATGGAAAAATGGTGATATTTTTTTTTACTCATCAGATTTTAAGGAATACATCTTCACAAAAGCAGTGATTGAAATAAGGTAGAAAATTTATTTGGAGGTGGTTAAAATGACATTGACTATAAGGAAATTTTAATATCAGGAAAGGCCAAAGAGGTGGCCGACACTTTAAAGGTAAGAGGATAATTATAGGCGCTTGTGCCAAAATAATACAGTGAGGATGGTTAAAACTGTGAAGGTTGTATTATGGTTTGGAAGATTGACATTCCTTCTGATGACTGTGCAATACCCAACCGTAATAGTAGTTGGTAAAGGTTTAATTCGTGTAATCGCCATGAGCGGGCTATCTATCTTAGGAGGTCCTATCTTGGGATAAGCCAGGACCATGTTTCCAAAAGGACTAGACGAACCTTTGAGTTAAGTCTTCTATTTAAGGCATATGATTAAGAATGGTATTAACCTGCTATCGTTGCTTTGATTGAAACTCTTCTGCAATTTTTATCTGCTTCACATCATGAATGTACGTCAGGATCAGGAGTGTTCTTCATGAATCAAGAACGGTGATCATGTTACCTCCTTAGAAGAATTCGATATGATATGAATGGACTCCGTATGGTTAGCTATTAAAACTTCATGGAAAACGAATGACTACAGTAGGTCAACGGTGGGCCATAGTAATGTAGGAATGATTCTGAGAGTAATGAGCTGATTACTTACAACCGTGAGAGTTGTATTGGAATGGATGTTGAGAGTAAGTACCACTAATCGGGTCGTGGTGGTGTATAAGTTATCATTGATAGACTAATTAAGTCAATTATCTACCTATGATATATTTATTCCTTCTTATCGATAAAGAGTAATATTACCCATACGAAGAAGGTTGCGGTATAGAAATGGATTCTAGTAACGATGAGGTCTAGAATGAGATCCCAGATTCGATTTTCGATATCGAGGGAGTTTCAAAGGTGATTGTGTATAAGCTCGAGGAAGAGCATGGGTCCATAGAATGATGGACGGAATAGAAATATTTAGGCATGGGAAATATGATGCTATAATACTTGATGCTGATATAAATACGTTTATGTTTTGTTCTCCTATGACAAACCTCTATAATTCAGAGGTAGGTTCCAAGCCAGATATTTTGTGGCAGTATATATATTTTTTTATATACAATTCTCTTCAGTTCGTTCTTTTCTCTTCTTTTCATTTCATGTAAGTTGAGAAGAACAACCCTTCCAGAAGGGGAGGTATTGCCGAATGACTGTCTATCTGTGTGATAGAAGCCTAGTAGGATACCAACTATTGTTTAATTGCTTGTCAAGTACTAAAGGCTGGCCACCTTCTGTACTAACTATGCGAGATAACAAGTGTTCATGATCATAGTGATCTCTCAACAAATTCCTTTACTTCTATATGATTGATCAAACTTTGGAAAATAGAAACAGCTGAAAAAGGAGTAATAAAGTTGTGGTAGTATTCGGAATGGAAACACATTCGTGATACTAAGGTTGACGTGGTTATTAAAAGGTTATAGAACGCGAACGAGCAAAAGTATAACTAGTATAATATTAGGAACGGAAGATAGTAGCGACTACGAACTGGGAAAAAGGATGGGTAGTGAGAAGCAAAAGCTCTAATGCTAAAAGCTATAATGAGAGTCTGTGCAATAGACTTGAAAGAAATTGGAATGATCACTTAACACGGGTTGAGTTTTCTTACGACAATAGATCATATGTCAGTATTGAGGTATCGCCTTATGAGATCCTTGAGGGAAGACAATGTCGATCTCCCTTATGTTAGGATGAAGTTGTAGAGCGTAAGATGCTCGGACCCGCAGTAGTCCAAAGGACCAAGGATATGATAGATCTAATCAGAGGACGGCTGGTAGTAGCCCAAGATGGACATGATAAGTATGTTGATTTGACACGAAAGGAAAAAGAGTATGAAATAGGGGACCTAGTGTTGTTATAGGTATTTCCTTGGAAAGGAAGGATGAGGTTCAGAAAGAAATGAAAGCTAAGTCCACGAATTGTTGGACCCTTGGATATATTAAGACGTATTGGGAGGATATCATAGGAGCTAGCCCTAACCCCGAACATGTAGCAGGTCGTAACGTGTCTCACGTATCAGTGTTAAGGAAGTGTAATTCAGATGCCAGATAAATAGGGGCATATGAGCGCATAGATATGCAACCCGACGTAACCTATATGGAGCAACCAGGAAGGGTTGTAGAGTGAAAAGGGAACAAGTGCTTAGGAGAAGGGTTATCAAACTATTCAGAGTTTGATGGAAGAACCACAATGTGGGAAAATTTATTTGAGAGTTAGAAAGTGTAATGCTAAGAAAGTATCCCAATTCATTTTCTATCTGATTCCGGGACGGAATCCTTTTAAGGAGGGGAGACTGTAATAACCCCAATTTTTGGGAAATTTTGAAACCCTTATGAATAGTGTTTTTGCTGAATGAGAAAACTTTTCATGCCACACTATATAGGGGTTCTGATATGGATATTCTGAGATTTTATTAGTACTTTATATGGGATATAAGTGTATGTAAAGATCGTCAGAATCCAAATCCGAACACTTTGATTTTTCCCGGAAATCCAATAGATACGGAAAGAATTGAGTATAAGGTAACAGGATAAAAGGATTTAAATTAAAGGATTATAATAGAGGATCATAAAAAGGAATATAATGTATTGAGAAAGGTTAAGGGAACCTAAGTAATAAGATCCCGGGTATGATCCCTCAAACGATAAACGAAAACGAAAGTTAAGCGAACAGTATAACAGATCAGCGGTCATTAGGCAAACAATTAGGAAGTTAATCAAAGGGATTAGAGAGGATGATGTCACCCAACCAATGAGAAGAGGACAAGGAGGGGAGGATGACATCATGAGGATGACACAAGCATGACATGGGAAGGAAGGAGATGTGGTGGCTTTTTAACCACACAAAATCAAGGGCAACTAGGTAATTTACTAAAACAAACACAAAAATCAAACCAACCAAGCCAAGCAAATCATTTTTCATCAAAATCAAAAAGAAACCAAGGCATTGTTCTTCATGCTCTCGGCCAAAACAGAACCAGCACACTAAAACTGCTGTATCTCCTTCATTTCTCACTCAAATATTGTGTTCTATAGCTCATTGGAAAGGTATTGAGATGACCTACAACTATTGTTCACAAGTCTCGTCCAAATAATCATGGTAAGACCCTCATTTTTACAGTTCTTTAAATCGGACTTTTAGAAACTTCAAAGCCTAACTTTGTGTTATTGATTTCTTTGGAAAGATCAAGCTTGTAGGAGGCTCCCTAAGGCTTCCTAGCAACTTAACACCTCCCAAGGAAGGTATAAACTTCAAACCCTAGCCTTTACTTTATTTGTTAGTAAGTTTAATGGTTGGTTTTGTGAAATGAGAAGCATGGATTGTGATTATTAGTAGTTTGGTTTGATTTGGAAGTGTTTTGGTAATTGAAGCTTGATTATAGTTCATAGGTCTTGATTGTGGTTGTTTGAGTTGAAAAACTTGGAGATTATGGACTGATGTGGTATGGTTTCGGTGAAGTTTTGTTGTATTGATGGTTATGAGTTGGTTGGTGGTTAATTGGAGTAGTTTAAACATTGGTAATCGCGTAAACATAGCCGTCGTAATGTCCGATTTACTTTAGACTGCTTTTGTTCATAACATTTGGACACGAGAACTCCCTACTAGATTATGACCATTGCCATGTTTAGATAGTTTATGTTACGAGCTTCGTTTTGATATGTAGTTCGTTTGATTCCGATGTACGGTTTAGGAGAAACGACCGTTTCAAGTAACGGCGTTTCGCGAACGAATCATTTCCCCTCGCCTTACTTTGAAACATAGGTTAAAGACCAAAAAGGGTTAACTAATGTATGAAACAATTATGGTAAGAGTGTTAGGCAGTTGGTAAGACACTCGCGAAGGAATCACTTTAAAACTCGTAATGGTTAATTTATTAAAAATGGTGGAGCCGAGGGTACTCGAGTGACTTAAGAGAATCAATAAGCGCAAAACAAGCGTTAGAGTCTAAGTTAGTTAAAGTATAGATTTACAAGTGACTTTGGTTTAATTCCAACTTACTTATTGTTTATAGGTTACCAGACTCGTCCCGAACCTTTTATCACCCCAAGTCGCTCAGGCAAGTTTTCTACCCGTTATAACTGTTGTTGTGATGAATATATGTATTTGCATTATCTTGCGATAGATGCATGTTGGTTAATTAGCAAATGATGCAATATATTGAAGCATGCTGCTATGGTATATATATATGCATGCCTGTTTCGCATTCTTTCCATATATATCTGTTGATTCAGTTGATAATACCTATGCTAGAGGATAGCGGTAATTTGCATATACCCTTAGTACAGGGACCCAAAGGTGAAAATATTTTCTAAAACCGGGAGTCGAGGATCCCGAGTAGATTTTGTATATATGGATATAAATATATATATATATACTTATATATATATATATGGTCATAGTTTTCAAAACTATTAATCGAATAAGGTTTATTCGATAACTTTAACTTTATTTTATTATTGAATATTATTTCGAATATTATTCGAAGGCGTATGACTCATTTATATTAAATGAATATTATTTTGAATATTCATTCGAGGACTTATGACTCCTTTTATTTTATTAATGAATATTGTTTTGAATATTCATTCGAGGACTTATGACTCCTTTTATTTATTTATCTGAATATTATTTGAATATTCATTCGAGGGCTTATGACTCTTTTATATTATTTATTGAATATTATTTTGAATATTCATTCGGGGACTTATGACTCCTTTTATTTATTTATCTGAATATTATTTGAATATTCATTCGAGGGCTTATGACCCTTTTATTTATTTATCTGAATATTATTTGAATATTCATTCGAGGGCTTATGACTCTTTTATTTTATTTATTGAATATTATTTGAATATTCATTCGAGGGCTTATGACTCAGTTTATATTATTTAATGAATATTATTTGAATATTCATTTGAGGATCTATGACTCCGATTATTTGCTGAGATATATTCTGTATTTTATTAAAGAATAATGTTTCGATAATCAAACTTATTTTCGATTATTCAAATAAAGATAGTACTTTCATATAAGTATATCTTTGGTTATTTAATACTCATTTCAAGTATAATTCATACAACTTCTACTTCAATTATTTGTATAAAGATTATTCTTTATGGGAATATTATTTAAATAATAATATTCAGACATTTTCTAAATATATTGGGACTGATTTACTTCATTAAATCAGCATTACTCCAAACACTCTTTAAAGTGTTTTCGAGTCTTTAAAATGATTTTTAAAAGTTAGAGCGGATCCCAAAACTCATTTTTATATTTAAGATCTTCCTTTTAAAGGAGATTTAAATACTCGTTCAAAACCTGAGGGATCCGACTCTATGGTGTATTTTATATTCGCAACAAGGTTGCTGTTTTGATAAATGAATTGATTACTTGCCCAATGTTCGGGAAGTAAGCCCATCTAATTGAGTCGGCATAAGCGACAGGCCGGGGTACGGTCTATCAAAGTGTAAGTGGCTGGGTGGCAGTCCATCAACGCATGAGTGGCCGGGTAACGGTCTAGCGCGAGGTCCTAATGCGGCCAGGGTGATGACCGGTGAGGAATTCATCCATCTACAGTAGAAAAGGTTACTTATTGGTATCTTTGCCTGATCAGCAAGATATCTGGTTTATGCCAAAATTCTTTTCCTTTCCAAAATTCATTGGATATTATAACTCTGTTCATACTTTACATGACAGAGATTTTCAGGAAATGTATGATATATATATATATATATATGGATATATATATCAGGACTTAATGAAGTATCTCGTAACTTCATTATTTATAATGATATTTCAAAGATTGAATCTATTCAAGTCTTATCTTGTAGTCTCATCTGGGTGATGAACTTTGAAACTGATTATAACTTGAACGGTGGTAGTTCAAGTAGTATGTGGATATAAAGTATATTGGAGTATCTTGTAACTTCATTTTTTTTTAAACTTATATCTAGTAAATGATTATCTTATGCATGACAAAGATTTTCAGAAAAATGTTGAGACAAGGTTAGATATATGAGATCACCTTGCAACGGTATTTTTATACAGTTATACACTGGAACTCTGTGTGTATTATGCATGGAAGAGGACTTCCAATATTTTGAAAAGTATATATGTATATATACTGAATATTTTGCGACTTCATCGCATTAAGATATCAAACTTGGTTCATTTCTTTTGACCAAGACTTTCATGAGTACTATGAGAAGGCTCATATACTATTAATCATTATACATATTATTTTGGTGGGCTTGCTGCTCACCCTTGCTTTCTTCTTTCATCACACAACAACAGATAGAAAAGATGAACAGAACCAAGCTCCCGATTCGCAAGCGATTAGGAGACGTTCCGCAGTTTTCTAGAAGCATTGATGCCGCCGTAGCTAAGGTAGGAACTACCAATAGGCTAGGCTTTCAACTTTTGATGTACCAGATTTATTTATATTTATGAATTGTAATAATAGCAAAGAAATGTAAATTTATTCAGAAAACCTTTTAAGGTGTATTGGCAGATAATTGTGGAATAAAAAGACTTGTGGTTATTTTTGGATGTTCATCTCTGAGACTATAACGTGTGGTGTGTGTGTTTATTGTGGGGTCACAGTACAGAGTAGTTGAGTAATTATTAAGATTGGGTGTTATTAAGGGAAATGGAACTCGTGACGACCCGGATCCCCGACCCCGGATCTGGGAGTGTTACATCAGGGTATGCATAAGAAACGGTTTTCAGTTTGTACAAGGGTCAGGTATCAAACCAGTAATGATTTTTCAGGATATGGTTCTTTGATGTTACTAAGAATGATTGGGGTATAAACGTTTCTGTGTTTTCAAACCATTTTCTTCTGGTGTTTGGTAGTTAAACATTTGGGAAATAGTATCATATTTGTGTGGCTTGGTATCTGAGGATCAACAAAGGAAGGTTTACAAAGAACAAGGCTTACGGCTCAAGATCAAGAAAAATCAGGGATTCAAGGGTAAATAGTTAATGCACTTGCAATGTAAACAAGAGTTATTTTAAATAATAGCGACATGTTATGAAACAGTTCGAAAACATTGGTAATATATATCTTGAAGCAAAGTTCAGAAATACTTGCCTTACAAGGCTTTATAACTATTACTGATCAATTCTGGACCAACTCTGCCGCTTAGGCTTTTACGTCCAACCACTATGTCACTCTGGATTCGACCTTGACACTCAGGTCTTCCTGTTGAAACTCTACTGAACTCGTCAATTGACTACTAGGTTATCTTTAGTCCATCGTCCACTTTCAGGTTCTCGATCATAACCTACAGGGTCGAAATACCCTACGTTAGACGTCTAGGTATGCTTGACATATCCTCGATACTAATTCTTACTCAACGATATTCAAACCCGACTCGTAATTATTCATATTAGAATAACACAGAACACAATTAGGGTTCATATTCTCGAAATCGATCCAGTGTTCATTTTCAGAAAATACGTATACTCGTCATTTTACGAAATTAGGATTACTGTGTTTTGGCCAAAACATACAACACAACATACAATCAGGTTCTGTATAAACATACGTATATGTATTTACTTATACTCGCTCGACGTCCCGATAATCCTCGGATACGTTTCCCGTATTTCTGTAGTTCGATTTTCCGGAAATCGGACAGCATCCCCTTTATTTATCGGACTACCCGTCGAAACATCCATCGACGTCAATTTAATAACGATAATCCAATTCACAACAACCACAATCCCAATCATCAGTTCAATCCAACAATCAATCCAATCACAATTACGTATCCGACTTAATGTAAAATTAAATTCTCGTTTCAAAAAATATAATTTCACAAATCAATTGGTTTATTTTATGGAAATTAGGACTCAGAATAAATTCATCACCGTCCACCGTCGGCTCGCCGAGGCTCATCGCCGACGGCGGTAAAACCCGGAGGTACCTGGTTCGGATTCCAATCACAGGTTTTGCCGATAAATAAAAGTTCATTAACTATAACTTAATAATTCAAATATCCATCACAATATTTATTTGAATAATACTATGATAATCATCGAATCAGTTTCAACAGAAAAATCAGTTCGGAAATCTGAAATTTGTACTAACCCCAAGCACACGCACACGCGCGTGGCCGGAAAAGGGAAAGATCAGGCAACAATCGGCAGAACAGTTAACAACAAATCAACCATCACCAATTAGACTGTGTGCATATATATACATATAAACACAGCCATACATACATCAACCTTACGCGGACAAATCCCCCATACGCCACCGTCCTCGCCGGAAAACGGGGAGGGGCGGCGATGGGATAAGGAAGAATAAGAGATGCAGATTACCAGGGGCAGAGAAACCAGCACAGGGAGAACAGGGAAATCAGAAAACATAAAAGAGAAGAAGCAAGCCCTCGAGGACTTGATTCCACCGAGAAAGATCGAGAAGGGAAAAGGAGTCACAGGGAAGGAGTATTGTGTTTGTGTGTGTAGTTTATTATGTATTTATCAGTTGACTCAGTTACTGCCACGTATCAAGGCAGCGATGTAACAAATTATATAAGCTACACGTGTCCCATAATTCGCTGTAACCCCAGATTCTATTCGTATTTTGTAAAATACTGAACAACTCTACAGATAAAATTATCCTAAAATTACCAAATTAATAATTTTTTTTTAAAAATATCACAAATAACTCATAATTATAAAAATAATTTTTTCATAATTTTCAAAGTATATTTGAGACGTAACTTGTACCTGCATTTAACAATTAACGCTTCGAGCTACTCTTAAAACAAATCCAGAAAATTACGAAAATAGTCTTCAAATATTACAAATATCCCGAAGTTTATAAAAACATAAATTTCATAATTTTAAAATAATTTCTGAAATACAATTTATACCCAATTTTTGCAATTAAACGAATCGACACGGTGGTGAAATTAATCCCGAAAATTTCCAAAATAATTTTAAAATTCTCGAAATATTTCAAACTTAAATAAATATGAGTTTCATAATTTTTGAAGAATTCTGGAATTAAATACAGATTTTACTAGTAAATATAATCAGAAAATCACACAGGATTAAATAATTGATAAAATATTGATTTCTAAATTTTATAAAATCCCAAAAATAACTATTGGAATTATAAAATAATAAAACTAATTTTAGAGACAATCCAAATATTTATGGATTTAAAACTGTAATAAAATCACCTTTAAAAATAAAACAAAACAATATAACTCAATTTTTAACTACACATTCCAATCCTTTACGCCAATCAATCACAGACAAATAGTATATATCCACACACTGCTGCCAAAACCAAGACACATATTTTATTTAATTAATACCTCCACAATTACATATTTAAATAATTCAAAAATACACGAGTTGTTATATACTTGTAAGTATTGAACCTTGTAATTCTTATGTTATACAAAAGTTGTAATTTTATCTAGCTTTGTGTATTAATTTTATTCCTCCATCATTTTTAAACTTGGGGTTAGTCTTGTTAGCAGGCATGAATTTGTGTTAAGCAATCCTCTCACAAATTGGGGGAGATTGTTGTATAAGATGTGCCTGTACTTTAACAAGACTAAGACAATTTATCAACCCTAAGTAAGTTGTATTGTTATCTTAATTTGTATTTTGTACTTGTAACATTTAAAGTCTGTAAAAATGTTAAAGGAGCAGACTGAAGTCTTTTTCTATAAAACAGTATCAAGCCTAAGAATTCTATCTAGAAGAAGATCATGCCTCGGAAGAATTATGAAGAAGCTTGGAGTTGAATAAATCTGTTTTAGGAAAAATATTCTAAGTCAAGTTCTCTGCAAGTCAGAGATTTAATGTTATAGAGAAGTCATTCGAGAACTCCGGAATAGCTTCTAGAGAACTCATAAAGCTACTAGAGAACTCAGAGATATCGACAAGCCAAATTGAGGACATGAAGATTGGAGATATCGACAAGTCATTTTTTCACTAGAGAACTCAGAGCTATCGACAAGTCAACATTCATTAGAGAACTCTGAGTTATCGATAAGTCAAGTTCCACTAGAGAACTCAGAGATATCGATAAGTCAAAATTCACTAGAGAACTCAGAGATATCGATAAGCTAAAATTCCCTATAGAACTCTGAGATATCAACAAATTAAATTTGACTAGAGATCTCTGAGATATCGACAAGTCAAGAAGCCACCAGAGAACTAAGAGATATCGATAAGTCAAAATGAAGATATGAAGACTAGAGATCTCGACAAGCCAAAATTCTCTTATAGAGAACTGGAGACCTCTACAAGCCAAATTAAAACTAGAGTGCTAGAGATCTCGATAAGCCAATATACTTATCGAGATGTCAAGTTCACTATAGACCTAAACTGGAGATCTCGAGGTAAAATCTCAAAGTACAAAATTGCAGATCAGTTCAATATCCAAGATTAACAATCAACAAACAATCCAAACAGCTGGATTGACAAGTCTACAAAAAAGCTGCTTGAAGAATGTACAAGGTCAATGGTAAAGATTAACTGATAAAGGAAGATCAAAGTAAATACGGGATGCTAAGATATGCTAAGCCAGAAATAGAAGATATACTTTTCTATAAATAGAAATAAAAAGTGATAGTTTAGAAAAGCTAATAGCATGTCTTATTGTACACTGTGTAAACCAGCAGTTAACTGAATTATATAGTTAACACTGGTCCTTTAGTCAGTAGTAACAATCTTGCTAGAAAATCTTATAACTCTCTCAAGGAGAAGCTAAGCTCTTTATCAACAAAGAGCCTAGAAATTTTGTAGCAAAACATTCTTCATTTTAATATAAAATTAAGTGAGTTTTGAAGATTTGTGTTCTTTATTTTCTGCAAGCTTAATTTCTGCATGAACACATTTTACTACAAGATTTAATTTACTTTGTTCAACCAAAAACATTCAAGAAAAGCCTAAAAAAGGCTAATAGGCTTTTTAATTTGAACCTTTTTTTAGTGAAACCTTGTATTTTGAACTTGAACATGATATAGATTCTGTTGTGTAATAAAACTAAGGTTTCGATTTTCTTCAATGCTAAGGTGGTTAAGCTTCGAGCTTTAATTACTGCGCTTGTGTTCGAGACTACACGGTCCTCACAAGATGCCTACGTATCTCTGTGTTGTAGACAATCAAGCTAAAACGTAGTTCTAGGTTGACGGGTAGAGCACTTTATATAGATGTTGAGTCTAGGGTTAGACTAGGGTATGGAGACTTGGCGGACAAGTCTCCTACTTAGATGGTAAGTAAGACTCCTCTAAAAGGTGGATTCAAGATCCTTTCTTGAAGGAGTCTGTTTTCATGTCAGATACAATGTTGGTATCATTTGGGACCTCATTCTCAGGTTTGCTCAGCGGGCCTATCACATAGCTGATTTTAGGCCGTGGACACACGACCCATCTTGGGTCATGGTCAGCTGGGGTTGTTGTGGCCACCTAGTCGGTCGAGGATAGTTGTTGGAAGTCCCTCTCGGGTGCCTACTCGGCCAAATATGGTCGATTGGGGCTGCAGCGAGCGCCGGGTCGGTTGGGGCTGTTAGGGTTGTTGCGGGCGCCTAGTCGGTCGAGGCTGCTTCGGGCTCGTGGTCGGTGACTAACCATTTTATTTTTGGATAACCAACCTACTCGACCAAAGAGATCCCTTGGATCCTACTCGGCTGAGGGGTTCCTCGTGTTCGCGATGGAGGGTCAAAAATTTCGTCCATGATCGTGACAGAGGGAAGAATTTTTGTCTGTGGTCATGACGGAGGGCCGAAGGCTTCCTTCATGAGCCTACTCTTCCGAGTCTACTCTTCTGAGAAGTTCGTCAATGGTCGCGATGACCCACTTTGTTCGTGGTCTCCCTGACCCACTTTATTCGTGGTCGTGCCAGAGGGAAGAATTTCATCTATGGCCTCGATGGAGGGCTGAAGCCTCCTCTACTCGGCTAGGGGATTTACCCGTGGCCACCTACTCGGTTGGGGGTCATGGTGTTGGCCTACTCGGCTAAAACAGTTTCCTTTTTTTTTCATTTTTCGGTGTTGCCGTGACCGAGACGGTGGGAGAGAGGCTCCTCTGGTGCCTATTCGGCTCACCTCACTCGATCAGGAGCCTCTGGCGAGGTCTTAACTCGGCTGGGAGGCCTTGCTATAGGCCTAATCGACTATTTTGCATACACCTTTTTTTTGGCGTCGTCGTGACCACGACGGTAGGCGCGAGGCTCTTCTGGAGCCTACTCGGCTCACCTCACTCGGCAGGGGGTTTCACCATGCCCCCTACCTGGCTAGGGGATGTTGTTCGTAGCCTCCTCGGTTGACTTTATAAATTTTTTTGCGTCACCGTATTGGTGAAGGTGGGCGAAAGGCTCCCCTGGAGCCTACTCAGCTCACCTCAATCGGTTGGGGCTTTGTGTCGAGGTCCCCTACTCGGCTGGGGACCCTTGGTGCAGGCTTACTAGGCTGAATTTTCCACCCCTCTCTTTATTTTATTTTTTTTACTTTACCGTGTTGGCGACGATGGGCGAGAGGCTCCCTCGAAGCCTACTCGGCTCACCTTACTCGACCAATGGGCATTATCATGCCCCCTACTTGGCTGGGGACGGGGTTTAGTGTAGGCCTTCTTCGCTAGGAAATTTTCTTCAATTTTTTTTCCAGGTGGTGTCTCCTACTCGGCTGAGAGGCTCTCTTGGAGCCTACTCGGCCGTGGGTACTCGATCCTAAAGCTTTACCTTGGTTGTTAGGTTTTTTAGGCTGAAAAGCCTTAAAAAATAATCCTACATTTCCGATTCTACTCTTTTGAGAGTAGGCGAGGTGACATCCTGCTACGCTGAAAAGCCTTAAAAAATAATCGTACTCTTCTGAGAGTAGGAGATGAGACATCCTACTAGGCTGAAAAGCCTTAAAAAATAATCCTACTCTTTCGAGTCTACTTTTCCGAGATTAAGCGAGGTGACGTCCTACTAGGATGAAGATCCTTCATAAATATCCCTACTTTTCTGAGAATAAGAGAGGTGATATCCTACTAGGCTAAAAACCCTTCAAAAATAATCCTACTCTTCCAAGAGTAAGCGGAGTAGGTTTCCTAGTTGCCTGAAAGGCCCTCCAACGAGCCTACTCGGCTGAGTCTACTCTTCCAGGAGTAAGCGGAGTAGGCATCCTAGTCATCAGAAAAGCCTTCGAATGAGCCTACTCGGCTGAGTCCACTCTTCGGGGAGTTGTTGTTCGTGTTCCCCATGACCCACTTTAGTCGTGGTGGTATTCATAGACATTTGATCATGATCGGGGATATCCTAGTAGGTCGAGAACTTTTGACCGTGACTGTGGATACTTGGTCGGCTGAAGGCCTTTCTGGGAGACTACTCGGCCTCTTCTTCAATGACCTTTGGTCATAACCGAGGAGGTTCCTACATGGATGTGGTTGGCCAATAACTCGAATCTTGAGTTTCAAACTTTTTTTTACCAATCTTGATGATTAACGCGGTTAATATTTGATCAAGGTTAAACCTTGAGTTTTTGGATAACATGTCGCGGTCATATCCGTGACGGGCCTCGATCATGAATAACCACGTTCATGTTCATGATGGGCCTTCAACTTCATATAGTATTCCTTTATGTCAAACTTGTTTTCAATCCAGAAGCCATTTTCGGTTCTAGTTTTTGAAGATGTCTGAAAATGTTCTACCACTTCTAGTAGTCGTGGCTGAGATGATGGCCAACCGAGGCAAGGCTAGATCTACTAAAGGTAGAGTTAATGTCCCTCCTTTTTTTCTTAATCCTTGCTTTGATATTCTGAATAATTCGTTAAACAAGAGGGTGGATGCCTCCCCGAACAACCTTGATCCTGACTTCTTCTATCATTCATGAAAGATGAATGAGTCGGATGTTAGGGAACTCAAGGAAAAGTGTTGTGCAAGACATGCCTGTACTATGACAAGACTAAGTCAAATTGACAACCCTAAGTAAGTTGAATGGTAATCTATGCTTGCATTGTGTATTGTAACACTTAAGTCTGTAAAAATATAAATAGACTAGACTGGAGTATTTTTCTGTAACCAGTCTCAAGCCTAAGAATAAGCTCTGGAAGAAGCTCATGAAGATCATGCCTCAGAGAAAGTATGAAGAAGCTTGGAGTTGAATAAATCTGTTTTGTGAAAAACATTCCAAGTCAAGAAGTCTACAAGTCACAGATTTTGTGTTATGGAGAACTCATTCGAGAACTCCAGAATGACTTATCGAGAAGTCATGAAAAGCTACTAGAGAACTCAGAGATATCGACCAGTCAAATTTAAGACATGAAGAATGGAGATATCGATAAGTCACTTCTTCATTAGAGAAGTCTGAGTTATCGACAAGTCAAAATATCACCAGAGATCTCTGAGACATTGATAAGCCAATTTGTCACTAGAGAACTCAGAGATATCGATAAGCCAAAGTGAAGACATTAAGATGAGAGATCTCGACAATCCAAATTCTCTTATAAAGAACTCAGAGACTTCGATAAGTCAAAACAACTATAGAGTGATGAGAGATCTCGATAAGCCAATATACTTATCGAGATGTCAAGTTCTCTACATACCAAACTGGAGATCTCGAGGTAAAACTCAAAGTAAAAAGTGCAGATCAGTTAAATATCCAAGATTATCAATCAACAAACAATCCAATCAATTGGATTGATAAGTCTACAAAAGCAGCTTGAAGAGTATGTTGTGCAATACATGCCTGTACTTTAACAAGACTAAGTCAAATTGACAACCCTGAGTAAGTTGTATTGTAATCTTAGTTCGCATTTTATACTGTAACATTTAAAGTCTGTAAAAATGATCAAGAGCAGACTAGAGTCTTTTTCTGTAAACAGTATCAAGCCTAAGAATTCTATCTGGAAGAAGATCAAGAAGATCATGCCTCAGAAGAATCATGAAGTAGCTTGGAGTTGAATAAATCTGTTTTGAGAAAAATGTTCTAAGTCAAGATCTCTACAAGTCACAGATTTAGTGTTATAGAGAAGTCATTTGAGAACTCCATAATGACTTATAGAGAACTCAGGAAAGCTACTAGAGAACTCAGAGACATCAATAAGCCAAATTGAAGACATAAAGATCGGAGATATCGACAAGTCATTTCTTCACTAGAAACTCTGAGGTATCGACAATTCAAATTTTACTAGAAAACTCAGAGTTATCGACAAGTCAACAAGTCACTAGAGAACTCAGAGATGTCGATAAGTCAAAAGTGAAGATATGAAGGTAAGAGATCTCGGCAAGCTAAATTCTCTTTTAGAGAACTCAGAGACCTCTACAAGTCAAATTAACTATGGAGTACTAGAGATCTCGATAAACCAATATACTTATGGAGATGTCAAGTTCTCTACATGCCAAACTGGAGATCTCGAGGTAAAATACTCAAAGTACAAAGTGCAGACCAGTTCAATATCCAAGATTAACAATCAAAAAACAATCTAACCAGCTGGATTAACAAGTCTACAAAAAGCAGCTTGAAGAGTGTGCAAGATCAATGGTGAAGATTAACTGACAAAGAAGGATCAAAGTTAACACAGGATGTAAAGATATGTTAAGCCAGAAATGGAAGATATGTTTTTCCTAAAATAGAAATGACAAGTGACGGTTTACTAAAGCAAATAACATTTATTATTATACACTGTGTAAACCAGTAGTCAATAAAAAGTTAACACTGGTCATTGGTCAGTAGTAACAATTAGATCAGGAATTCTTGTATTCTCTCAAGATTGAAGCTAAGCTCTTTAGCAACAAAGAGCCTAGAAATTTTATAGCAAAACATTCTTAATTTTAATATAAAATTAAGTGAGTTTTGAAAGATCTGTGTTATTCATAGTTGTATGTTTAATTTCTATTTTAAACATATCTTACTACAAGATTTGATTTACTTTTTTTAAAACCAAAATAGTTCAAGAAAAACATAAAAACACTAAAACACATTCACCCCCCTGTGTAATTCATTACCTAACAAGTGGTATCAGAGCAAAATCTGAAAGTAAACACATTCAAGATCTTGGAAGAATGAATACATAGAAAATCAGTAGCATCAAAATTCCTACTTTTGCCAAAGCTAACTATAACATCCGGGACATAGCGTGTAATTATTTTTATTAATAAATGATTATTATGTGATTATAATGTGAATTTTTGGTGAATTATCTGATGATTGATAATAATATTTGGATGTTTATATATAATAAAATGTGAGTATGTCAATTTTAATATGTCCATAATAAAATATAGATAATTAAGGTATTTTCTGGTAATTTTTGGTGTGTTATATGATTTTATAATGATTTATGAATTTACTAATAATTTTCTGAATAATTACGAAACTATTTTATAAAGCCGGGAATTGTCCAACTTCAACCGTTTTTACGTTTTTACAACCCGAAACTCTTCCGAAAACTCCTTCCTAACCTAATTTGATAATTCTGGACATTTTCCGTGTTTTGACCTTTTCGATCCGGATTATGGTTTGACCCGTGTGCTATGTTAGTTAGTAGTATATGTAGATAAAATGATGTATGCTATGTTAGTTAGTAGTATATGTAGATATCAGTATGATATTTTCTAAAGTATGGTGAAATGATGAGTTCATGATGGTGGATTGATTTGGTTGGTTGATTGTTTGGTTGATTGTTGGTATCAGATTGAGTCCGACTGGTAGTCCATAATATAGAGGAGATGCTGCCCAAATTTTTTAGAAATACCCTACTTTTAAAGGAAAAAGTATATTTCCGTGTGTTATTAATATTCATGTTGATACTCCAAATGATTGTGATCTCGGTTCTTGAAAGAAGTGGTTGTAGCCAAACTGACTTTATATAATTGGTCTCTGATTTCATTTAGCTAGTCATCACTTGGTTTGATTGATCAATTAAAAGATTTAATTGGTTAATTTTACCAACTTATGGTCAGTTAGATGGAAATCGATTCCAATTAGATTACGTCAAATTCTGGTGTGATTTTCTGATCCGAAATCAAAGCAATGAGGAATTTGGAGAGAGTAAGGACACCAGTAGAATTCAGAAGTTTAGCGAAATTAACGCGATGTTACTGCAAGTGTACAAGGCTTTAATTGGATAAATATGCCTTTGTGATTGATAAGAAAATTAAAAAGTTATTTGCACATGCGAGCGAGAAGAACATTTTCAAGAACTAAAGAGTCAAGATAAGAACCAAGATAAGGAAGGAAGAGAATGAAGAAGAGAAGTTGAATAAAGAAGGGATTGGAAACTACGCCAATATGGATGTTGTTGGACAATTAAAGAAATTTTATCATCTACAATAAAGTTTTATTAAAGGATTTAAACGTATACCAATATAGAACGACCATGTAATAAAAATTATTCCAAAATACCAGAGAACGCGCGAATACAAGTATTTGATGTATGATATAAGCTGACAATGTTGGCATGTGAACTAAAGAAGGAGATGTCTTGATTATGCAGGAAAGATGATGTATAACGGGCATAGACCTCAATAATTTGAAACATATCTTCAATACGAAGAAGCCAAAGATGTGACAGAGGATAGTTGAAGTTATTTAAAAATAAAAGTTGTGCAATTAGTGATTATGTGAGTAAGGCTAATGAAATAGCTGTCAATGGATTCTGATAATTCTGTTAACAAGAATTCAAATATTTATTAATAGAAAGCTTTCATTCCAGTATTAGCCACTGAATGGCTTATCTAATAATAACCAAATCAGTACAAGTAGGAAGAAGGAATCACTTATGTTAAGAAGAGACAATGAAACATGAGAAAGGAGAACTTGACTAGAAAGGAAAGTGGAATCAAATGGATGATAAAGAAATTTTATAAGATTGTCCAGGATATAAGAAAGTTATGAACGTCAGGATGCCAAAGCTAATGTAAGGCATGGAGTGAGACGCCTATATTTGGAGATAGGAAATTCATTCGAAGACTGTGATTAAATATGGAAATTTCAACGAAGGTATTGATTGACATGGCATAAGAATGGAAATAGACGAACATATAAGTAAATGTCATATTTATTGAAGAATCAAAGCCAGCATCAGAGGGTGAACCTATTATCGTAACTGTTCTATAAATGAGTATAGCTCGTTAAGGGGCAGTATAGTAGAATCACTTGAAAACCAGAGATGAAGCAAGTGTTATTTAAATTATTAAGGATAGGTTAACTAAACCCAACCATTCTTTTATTAACGAATACTTTACCTAAGGAATAAGTTGGTATTGCTACAAGGAGATTATGGTGCGCTATCAGATTCAAGTATGGATTGGAATTGATCGATATTATTAATCTTTTTGGACAAAAGTGAAGTGAAGAATTTGATAGAACATTTGTAAATTGAGATAGGGAATGCATCCCAGGAATATGATTAAGTACCAAAGGCTAAAAGAAATATCCAGTGACCCGACATGAAGAGAAAATGGGGGAAAGTATCAATAGAATCATTATTGATAGGTTATCCCGAACCTAGTCATTGTCTTTTATTAATGAACAGCTTTTCCAATAAGTGCATTAGTTGATGCTTGAAGAAATGGTGATACGTCATCAGATCCAGGAATTGATTGTAAATGATCAACACTATTTGATTGAAGATTTTCCAGAAATATTTAGAATACGGTGAATTATGTCGAACCAGAATAGTATATACCACTCCTAGATGATGAATATTAAATAAGGCAGAACTAAAAGAGAGGAATTTGGCTAAACATCGTTTACTCAAGGGATTCAAGTTACTCCAAGAATATGATGCAAGACATAGATGTCAAAGAAGACTTTATGATAATATGGCATAAAGAAAGAATAAACATTATATGTGACTAGACGTCAAGGAAAAGCATTGCAGTTAGTTTCGTATGAGAACTCCATAGAACCAAAATAACTGATAATATGAGTTAGAATATACAAGTGATGCCTCCAGGTTAGTATATTTTCTTATAAATAGTACAAGATTTTTGCGCGGCAAATATACTCAATTGTGATTCAAGAAAATCAAGGTAGGATGATAAGTTTGTGTGTAAATCATATCCAGACGAGATTTTTTTTTGTTGATCCTTAATTCTAAAGTAATTTCGAGAACATTAGAAATCGAATATGCTAAAGTTTCAGTATACCATTCACAGATGGACAAGAAGATTAAGAGAACGATGAAAGAACCTCGAATGCAATTGGAAGTGATTACGAATTAAGTTAACTGAACAAAGACACATGTGGGAATGAGGTTCAACAACCAGTAACTATTGGAAACATTTATGAGCATGAAATAATAGAATTAGAAAAGAAAAGAGAATTAATATGCGTTGTGCTAGACCTTTTGAGACAGTAAAAAAATAGGCAGGACAAGTGAAAGTGAGTTGGCTTCACCGCCACACGTATAGCAGGTTCATAAGGTGTTTATATGTGTATACGCAGAAAGAGTAATTTAACTCCGTTATATATAAAATGGAGGCTTGAGTTGAGTTATATGAGCAACTAATAAAATATGATGTCAGCGAGAAGCTATTAAGTAATAAGTGATGTTGTGGGTAAAAGTTTATGAAAAGTTGTAAGATTGAGGGATCAACCTGAGAAATTAGAAGTGAAATACTTGAATGTATCATTATCTGATCCTTAGTATGATTCTGAGGACAGAATCCTTTTAAGGGGGGAATGATGTAACATCCGGGACATAGTGTGTAATTATTTTTATCAATAAATGATTATTATGTAAATTTTTGGTGAATTATCTAATGATTGATAATAATATTTGGATGTTTATATATAATAAAATGTGAGTATGTCAATTTTAATATGTCCAGAATAAAATATAGATAATTAAGGTATTTTCTGGTAATTTTTGGAGTGTTATATGATTTTATAATGATTTACGAATTTATTAATTATTTTCTGGATAATTATGAAACTATTTTATAAAGTCGGAAATTGTCCAACTTCAACCGTTTTTACGTTTTTACAACCGAAAACTCTTCCAAAAACTCTTTTCTAAACTAATTTGATAATTCCAGACATTTTCCGTGTTTTGACTTTTTCAATCTAGATTACGGTTTGACCCGTGTGCGGCCCGGCGCAAAATTTTCGATATACTAATCATTTCGAGAAAGCAACAAAATTCGTATTCTCGAAAGACGGGATAATATTACATTATTTTCGTATAAAGTTTTTTATAAAAAGCCTGGTTTGGATAATTATCCAATACGGGTATCAAATCGGATCGTTTTTGCAGTTACTTAGCGGCTAAGTAACTAATTTATCGATCCAACACGAACCAATATTCCATAAATATAAATAGCCCTTTTTTATTTTATTTTATTCGTATAATCATAATCAGTCAGTTAAAATAGATAAAATACAGAGAAAGCCCTAATTATTCGTTACGTTCTTGAAAATCAAACCCTCGAATGAAGGCGTTATTGAACTCCTATTCGGGCGTGCCATATATCAAATCGAAGCTCTCGAAAAGTACTTTCTGAATCAATCAACCATTTTAGTGCAGAAATCAAGGTAATTTTCTTATTTATTTATTTTAATTCGAATCATTTGATAATTAAAATATGAATTTTTGTTCTTGATGTTGTTTGTGAGATTTGATGCTAGAATCATGTAGATATTTTCTTCCTGGTCATTTTGGTATATTATATGTTGAATTTGGAGTTCAATAACATATAGAAAATTGAGTTTGATTTTCAAATTTCAGAAATTGGGGTTTATAGGTTTGAATGTTCTTAATTGATTTTTAGGGGTTTTTGATTCTAGGGTTATTGATGGATTTTGATGATTGGAATAGTTTCCTGAGATGATTTACAACCGATTCGTATATTTAGACGAACCAAACGATTCCCGGAAGTACTAACCCGAGTTCTTCATATTTTTCGGATTTTTAATTTGATTTTTAAAAGTGTTTATCAATTGGTTAATGTAATAAATTGCTGAGTTAGATTTTAAATGAAACCAGCTTCGATTTGCCATGTAAATCGCGAATTATGGTTGAGTGTTGAGGACAGTTGAGTCGACGAACAGTGGATTGTTTGTGTTAAACGATGCTTGGATTGTGTTCTGGAGTGGATGTTGAGTGAAATATAGCTGAAAAATGGCAGGTTCAGTACTGTTTTGGGCGGTCGGAAAAGCTCGGCTCCGCCGGCTTTAATGGCAGTCGCCGGCAGCTGCAATTTCCGGCAACCTGGTGTTCTTCCAGACCCAAGGACGACCCGGTTTTGACCCGGTTGTGGACCCGGGTTTAATCCCCAAAACCCTAATTCCTAAAACCAATTTCTGTTTATGCATTTTCTTTTGTTAATTAATTCAAAAATTCATTATTCATTTTCTAAAAATTATTTTTAAATTCTAAAATAAATCTTAATTAATAATTAATTGATTTTAGTTGATAATTAATTATTTAATTAATCAATTAATTTAAATATTTATTGATTAATTAATTTAATTAAGTATTAATTAATTTTAATTGATTATTTAATTAGATTTAATTATTTATTTTGATTTAAAAATTCTGAAAAATAGTTTCGAGTTTTAAACTATTATTTAAAATTATTTAAAATTATTCAAAATTATTTTCATAGCTCGATAATTATTATTAAACGATTTTAAGTCAGATTCGGGTGTTCGAACTCTGTTATTTAATTATAAAATGATTCGGAGACCCGTTTTAATTTCGAAAAATGTTCAAAAATTCGTATTAAATAGACCGTTCGTCCGTTTAATACGAAATGAACGTGTCTAGACTCAGAAAAATATTCTGCTTCCATTAAAAATACTTTTGAGACATGAAATCTTTCGTTTCGAAAGGTTGCTTAATTTTGTAAACGATTTTGAGTCGCATAATTATCGTAAAATTGTATTTCGACTCGATTTCGATTTTACACATACTGAGTCAAATGTTTTAACGAACTGAGTTATATGTTATATGAAATATGTGATACGTGCCTTATGTGTTTAAGTGTTATGTGAACTATGAGTCCATGTGTCTATTAAACTTTATATGATTAAAGATGATCCTTATCTGTTATTATTGGGCGGGTAGACGATAAGGATAAACGTATAGACTAGATAATTATATATTGTCAGTTAATTGAATGGTATCTTTTATGATAGATACACATAGTGCGAGGCATTCAAAGACATACATAGATTGTAAAAATAAAGCCTGATTACGTATAGTAATAAAATGAGTGGATTCAGAATAGAGATAAACCCGAAATGGTGAATGATAAGAAAGGTCAAGTGGCCTGTCAATGGAAATGCAGACACATCAGGACTGAGTGATATGGCAGATAGTTAAAGATCAGAGGTTTATCAATTGAGGCAAGTATTCCTAAACTTTCTTCTAAAATACTGCAAATATTTTTTCATTCATATTCTAAGTTTAGAATAGTTAAATGTTTTTATATTGCGCTGCAATTACTCTTATTTATGCAAGTACCTCTTTGGTCTTGTTCCTTGATTATTGATTGATCTCTTGAGTAAATACCCATTCTTTCGGGTTATTTGCGGACCCTGAATCGAGGTGTTTTGAAATCAAAATGATTTGACATCAAAATACTCTACAGGCTGGATGGTTATGATGAGGGACAGGAATGAGCTGGACCCTAAAGGCCAGAGATGGATGGACCCTTAACTATTAGGCCATAGTGCCTAGGTACCCCATATGTTGTTGGGTCTATGCAGTTGGGTATAGATCCACACTATAACCTGACCGATCAGCAGGTTATAGTGCATATATTGGTTTCTAGTGTCCAATATAATTTATTGTTGATCGCCATTAACGGCATTCCTTCTTGGAAAGTTCATGATTATAAAAATAATTGAAGGTTTGATTTGAAAAAAAATGAATCAGTGAAACGTTCACTGTTCTTTTACAGGGAAGCGTGATTTATGATTAAAGGCCAATGAGGGCCGATGCTTTTATTCGCTCAACTGTTTTAAATAAATTAAAGTGTTTTGAAATCATTTAAAGAACGTTTCCAGAAGTTTTTGATCTGATACCTGGAAACCAATTATGATACTTGCTGGGCATTTTTGGCTCACTCTTGCTTTGTGAATTCTCATTTCTTTCAGCATCAAATAAGGACAATAGTGAATAGCTCTTAATAGATGGAAAAAGTGGAGAGATTCCAGCTGAAAGAATTCGGAGATGTCGGAGTGAACAGTACGAGGAATTTAGTATAGAGGTAATAAAATTGTATTTAGATATTATAATTTTAGAAGGTTAGATTTTTGTTTCATACCATAACCTGTAAGGGATCCGGAATAATGAGGGGTTATCTCTATATTTGTTTTAATATAAAGGTTTCTATTGGTAAAAGTTGTTTAGTGACACCCAATCCTGACCCCGGATTTGGGGATGTCACACTAACTATACTCTTTGGAAAAAAAATGTTGCTGTTTATCAGGATGGCCAATCCACTATACATTCAGATTCTCAAAAATGGGCCCTTCACTCCTATAGTTAGAATTGAGGAATCAATAAATGGTGATATGGTCATTTTAGCTCATTATGCTCCAAAAGATCCTTCAGAGTACACTGAGCCTGAGAAAGAAAAAGTTTCCTTAATGGCTTGTAGCTAATATTGATAGAGTTAGTTGACAATGTAATGTACAATAACATTATCAACTGTGATACTGCTAAGTAGATCTGTGAAAAGATTAAAATACTCTATGAAGGAACTGAGAAGGTAAGATCTAATCAAAGAAGGATACTGATTTCACAATATGAGGGTTACATGGCTAAGCCAAAAGAAAGTATCTCTGATGTGTTTGAAAGGTTCAACAAGCTGATAAATGACTTGCAGTTGCATGACAAATATTATGAAGCTGAAGAAGTGAACTTGAAGTTTTTGCTTACACTTCCTGGCCATTTGGAACTGAAAATTTCAGCAATCAGAGAAGGGAGAGACTTGAGCAGAATAACACTAGAATCTCTATATGGAATTCTAAAAATATATGAATTAGAAATGATTCAAAAGAAGTCATTAAGAACTGGTCAAGGGCATGTTGTAGATGGTTCAAGTGCTCTAACTGTCAATAAAAGCCAGACCTCTAATGTTGAGCCAAGATCCCAGATTCCAGTTGTCTCAACAAGTAAGCAAATAAAGAATGATTCACAGGAACAAGTCATTCTGGAATTGGAAGAAGATGAGTTCTACACCCTAGATGAACTTGATGAGCTTGATCAGTCAATGGCATATCTGGCAAGAAAGTTCTCTAACATTACAGTAAAGAAGCCAAGATTCTTCAAGGGTAAAGGATAATCAATCAGCCAAGACAGCAGCTGGAAAGAAAAAGGGAAGTTCAGATCTGATAGCAAAACTGGTTACAAAACTGGATCTGTTGACAGATCAAAGATAAGATGCTTCAACTGTGATGAACTAGGCCATTTTGCTATAGAATGCAGGAAACCCAAGAAAACAAAGAAAGATAAAGCTTATCTTGAACTGGTAGCAAAGTATAAATCTCTTATGAAGAAACAACAAAACAAAGCTTATATTGCAGAGGGAAAAAGTTGGGATGACTCTGATAATGATGAAGATGAGGAAGTTGGAAATTATGCACTAATGGCCTTAGAACAAGGAGAATCATCCTCATCAAAATCACAGGTACCAACTCTTACCACCATTGATTTAAATGTGAGTCAATATAAGGAGACTGTAGCGAAGATGAGCACAAAAATGTTTCACATTCATACAAGTATAGTTGGTGCTAATGAAGAAGTTAATAGAATGACAAAGATAAATGAGAAGCTTGAAAATGAGAAACAAGAAGCTGAATTATTGTTGGTAGATCTTGAAGCTGTAAGACAAGAGAATGCATATCTGGAGAAGCTGGAAAAGAATGAGGTCAAGTTGAAGTCCTTCAAGAATGCATCTGAGTTGGTTGGACAATACCATGAGAAAAAAAAGCCATGTGCAAATATTGCTATTGGTCTTGATTATGATGCCTTGAACAACAATAAGAAAGATATAGGTGACAAAGGAAAAGTAACATAAAATGAAAATGTTCCGGCAATGCTGAAGAAGGTTATATCACCTATGTTCAAGGCATGTGAAGTCAACTTCAGTGAAGAAGAGTTGATCATCAAGCAAGAAATTGATGATGAAGATAATGAGAAGAAAAATACAGAACCAACTCAATTTTCCAAAGCTGAAGAGAAGCTCATGGACAAAACAAAGTTCCAAAACACCTGTCAAAGAAACCAAGACTGAAGATGCAAGAAAGAAGAAGAAAAATAGAAATGGGAAAATGGGATAAACAAAAGCAACAAATTTGCTTATGTTGCAGATGCTCCAATAAAGAAATGTGAAAAATGTGGCTCCGTGAATCACCAAACTCACCTTTGTAAAAAGGCTGCTAGCAAGCCAGTTGAAGGAGCCTGCAAATACAATGAAGCAGATGCAAAATATCCCTACTCATTCTGTGACAAGTTTGATTGCATTCCTTGCAACTTGAAAGTGATGAAAAGTTTCCACAAGCTGAGAGTAGACCTCAAAGAAACAAAAATTGGGTCTACAATAGATAGGGAAAATGCACAACAGTCAATGAATTCTGTTTTATCTGAAATTACTCATTCTACTTCTGCTAAATCAGTTAACAAGAAGAAAGTGCCCAACACTGCTTGGGTTGCTAAACACACTTAAAACTCATTGTGTGCAGGGCAAAATGAAGAAAGCCATATGGATCATAGATAATGGATGTTCCAGACATATGACAGGTGATAAGGCCCTGTTATCACAATTTGAGGAGAAGGCTGGCCCTTTGGAGACAATAGTAAATGATTCACAATGGGATATGGCAAGATTGTTTCTGGAAATATTGTCATTGATGATGTAGCACTAGTAGCTGGTCTTAAAGTGAATCTTCTCAGTGTTAGCCAGTTTGCAGACAAAGGTTTTGAAGTTTTATTCAACAAAGAAGAATGCACTTTTATCAGCAAGAAAAGTGGTGAAGTTGCTCTGAAAGGAGTAAGGAAAGGAAGCTTATTTATTGCAGACTTAGACTCAACAAATAAGGATGGAATTTGTTCCTTCTACACCAAGGCATCAAAAGAACAAAGTAAGTTATGGCATAAGAAGTTGTCTCACTTGTATTTCAAGGAAATCAATACCTTGGTCAAAAAGGAGTTGGTAAGAGACATGCCTAATATGGAGTATGCTCAAGTTGAAGTCTGTGAAGCTTGTCATAAAGGAAAAATGAAAAGATCAAGTCACAGGTCAAAAAACGTGAATTCTATAAGTGCACCATTGCAACTTATTCACATGGACTTGTTTGGGCCAGTAAATGTCCTGTCTATTTCAAGAAACAAATATGTATTTGTGATGGTGGATGATTTCTCAAGATACATTTGGGTAAAATTTATGCACTCTAAAGATGAAACTTCACACATCATAATTGAGCACATCGAGAAGATAGAAAAACGGGCTAAAGATCATAATTGTGTAAAGAGATTGAGAAGTAATAATGGAACAGAATTCATAAATGCAACATTGAGTGAATTTTGTAAAACCAAAGGCATTGTTCAAAAATTCTCAGTTGCTAGAACACTTCAACAAAATGGAGTAGTTGAAAGAAAGAACAGAATATTAGTTGAAGCTGCTAGAACAATGTTGCAAGATGCCAAGTTGCCAATAAGTTTTTGGGAAGAAGCTTTTAACACTGCATGCTACACTCAAAACAAATATCTCATTAACAAGGCACATGGAAAATCACCCTACTCAATCTTGTCTAAGAGAAAGCCTACTGTAAAATATCTTCATGTGTTTGGAAGCAAGTGTTATATTTTAAAAGACAACTCTGAATATGTGGGAAAATTTGACTCAAAGGTTTTTGAAGCAATTTTTCTGGGATATTCATTGGAGAGAACAGCCTACAAGGTCTATGTGATTGATCAAAAGAAGATTATGGAAAGCGCATATGTGACTTTTGATGATGACAAGTGTCCAGACTTGGAATGCCTTGATGACAATGAAGCTGAAGCCCTTGCATTTGAGAACCTCAACATTGATAGTGATTCTGATGGAGAAGATGAAGTTAATGCACAACAAATGATGAATGAAGAGACTACTGAACATGAAAATCATGGGAATGGAAGCTCATCTCAAACACCTGAATTTGTTAGTACAAACTCTGGGGGAGAAAGAGAAGAATGATCTACCATTCATACCAATAATGAAGAAAATGATGAAGGCACAAGTCAACATACTCACACAAGGAAGTGGGACAGAAGTCAACTAGAGAAATAGTTATTGGTGATCCTACTGCTGGTGTGAGAACTAAAAGTGCAACTGCTAATGAGTGCCTACATGCATGCTTTCTGTCTCAAGTAGAGCCTAAGAAAACCGAAGAAGCTCTAATGGATCCTGATTGGATATCTGCTATGTAGGAAGAGTTGAATCAGTTTAAAAGGAATAAAGTTTGGGAGTTAGTTCCTGCACCAAAGAATATAAGTATAATTGGAACAAAATGGGTGTTCAGGAACAAGATGGATGAAAATGGTATAGTTACCAGAAACAAGGCAAGGTTGGTTGCTAAAGGCTACTCACAGGAAGAAGGAATTGATTATGATGAAACTTTTGCTCAAGTTACAAGAATTGAAGCAATAAGGATTTTTCTAGCATTTGCTGCACATTCAAATTTTAAAGTATATCAAATCGATGTCAAGAGTGCCTTCCTAAATGGTGAGCTAGAAGAAGAGGTTTATGTGCAACAGCCACCTGGCTTTGAAGATCCAGAATTTTTAGATTTTGTGTATAAGTTACTCAAGGCTCTATATGGACTAAAGCAGGCACCTAGAGTTTGGTATGAAACTTTGTCATAATTCCTACTTAAAAATGGTTTTACTAAAGGTACTATAGAATAGACTCTCTTCTACAAGAAACATGGTGAAGATATGATCCTAGTTCAAATTTATGTGGATGATATCATCTTTGGCTCTATAAATGAAAAACTTTGCCAAAGATTCTCCAAGCTTATGCAGAGTGAATATGAAATGAGTATGATGGGGGAATTAAGTTACTTTCTTGGACTACAAGTCAGTCAAAGAAGTGATGAAATCTTCATCAGCCAAACTAAGTATGTCAAGGATTTATTGAAAAAGTTTGGTATGGTTGATTATTCACCTGCATCTACACCTATGTCTACAACAACAGAGTTGGATGAAGATAAAAAGGGTAAAACTGTAGATATTTCAAGCTATAAAGGGATGATTGGATCATTGCTTTACTTAACTGCAACTAGACCAGACATCATGTTTGCTACATGTCTGTGTGCAAGATTTCAAGAAAATCCAAAAGAATCACATTTGGTGGCTGTAAAGAGGATTTTCAGATACTTGAAGGGGACTCCAAACTTGGGATTATGGTATCCTAAAGGAACTGGTTTTGAAGCAGTTGGTTACATAGATGCAGATTTTGCTGGACAGAGTTTACGGAAAGAGTACTAGTGGAAGCTGTCAATTTCTTGGACAAAGACTTGTATCCTGGTATAACAAGAAATAACAATTTGTATCAACTTCTACAGTAGAGGCTGAATACATATGTTAGGTCACACACACTGTAGAAGGGGGTTGAATACAGTGTATAGTACAATTAAATCGAATTAAGAACACAAGTATGTAACACATAATAATCTTATTAATAAAACAGTATTACAATGGAACCGTTCTCTCTCAGTGATGAACAAATATCACGAGATCTGCTAGGGTTACAAAAAATAATATTCTCCATAATGATAACACATATAGTGTAAACCCTATGCTGTATTTATATAGACACACAGTTACAAGATAATCTTCTAATTGATATTGAATATAATTATGTATCCTAAAATATATCAACTAGTTATCTTTTCCTCCAAGTCTTCTATTCTTCATAGAATTCTTCTTCATGCATATCTCTTCTTGTTTTAGTCTTGATCTTCTTTCCTTTTAATCAGCCGCCTTCCTTATCTGAAAGTCTTTTTAAGTCCTGATATTATCTCCTGATAAATATCTTCTGATATCTTAAGTTCTGATAACTTAAGTTCTGACTTCAATATAAGTACTGATTTCCAGTTAAGTCCTGATTTGTCCTGTTAGCTAAGATCTGAAAACTAAACACAAATCATTATTAGACATGACATCACAAATATATCTAACAATCTCCCCCAACTTGTAAATTAGCATAATATACAAGTTCAATAGATATTTGATGATGTCAAAAATATTAAGTACAAATGCATATGAGAATTTGACTAAATAACTACAACTCACAGTCCTTGTAGCTTTTACCATCCTTAAAGTCTAATATCAGCTTTAGCCTGTATTTCCTTCAAAATTTATCAGCTGTAGTTCTTGACTTGGCTTCAGTGTGTGATTTCTTTAATGTCAGGATTTGTTCTGAAATAGTTCTTCAACAGACTCCTCTCAGCATATTAAAGTTTATTCTGCATCCTCCTTTTTGTATCTTTAAGTTCAGCTGTATCTTCTCCTGTCTGAAAGATAGCAGCCCTGAGATCATTTATTTTTGCTTTCCTTATCTCCTGATCCAGTCTGATGACATAAGCTTTATCAGACTCTAGATTGAATTCAAGACCTTTAATGCCAAGAAATGTAGTGATTTTGGCAGTATTAGGCTTCATCTCAACTATATCACCATTGTAAGCTCTGTACTTAGGATAGTATGGCCTGTTAGACTTTATAGAGTAAAGGTTCTTCTGCCTTTGAATATCAGATTTTAAGTAACTGGCAGCTCCATCTGTTGACCTGTTATTCACTTGAAGTAGAAATAGATCATGTTGCATTTCTTCATAATACTTCAACCGAATTGCATTCTTTCTAATCTGGAATACCCTCCCATTTGTCATAAAATATAACATGATATCTTCTTTGAATACAGACTGGTAGACCATTTGTACAGACTCCGGTTGATTCAATCTTTCAGGAGTTGTTCCTACTCCTGGTTCAGAGAGAGAGATGTAGGATCTAAGGTAGAATTGTTTACTCTTCTTTCATCAGCATTACCCAGTCCTATTTTATCTCTATCTTCCTTCCCTCGAATAACTCTTGCTTCAAAACCACTTGATGTAGTCTTCAAAGGCTGAGTAGATTGTTGAGCTTTAGTGAACCCAGATAGTAGAATTTTTGAAGGTTTAACATGAGCAATGTTAGAGGTTTCCTTTCCTTTATCTTCTGATATGAAGACAACTTGAGCTCTGTCAGAGGTTGCTTGCTTCATTGTAATATCAGAATTTACTAATACCTGATCTTGAACAACATGAGCTCTGTCAGAGGTTGTTTGAATATTCTTCTTCTTCTTCAAAATCAGACTAGTATCTTCATCAGAATTTACTTGTTCGTCCATGGTTGGCAGATAGATTTTTACAGAATCATCAACTTTAGCTTTGCCCTTGAACCTTGGATCTACCTCTATTTGTGATTTGTCTTTGAATTCAGATTTGGTTGCCTCAGAGTTTGTTTTCTCTTTAATCACAATGCCCTTAGGCTTTGGTGGTTTCTTTGCATTAATAGAAGCTTTAGACTTGGATTTGACATTTTCTACTTTAAGTCTGGCTTCTTCTTCCTTCAGACTTTCAAGGTCTATTCCTGGATTGTCTTTGAGAAATAGTCTTTTTGAAATTTCTTCATCCAGCTCCTGTAACTTGGGGTCTTGATAGTAGACTGTTGTTTCCTTCCCCTTAAGCTTCAGTGTCTGCATAAACTTGTGTGATTCTTGACTCTCACCTTGTATCAGAATATCAGGCTTAGTCAGAACTTGTTTATCAGAATTTATTCTTCTTTCAGCTTCAGAGCTTGATTTCTGTGTAGAAGTTCTTGCTTTCCTAGATGAAGAGCCTTTGCCTTGACCATGACCTCTGCCCTTTTCAGAGTTTCCCTGGTCATCATTTCCATCATCCTTTTTCTTCAGTGCTAAATCAGTAGAGTATTTGGACTTAATCACTTTCTCCCCCTGTTTGGCATCATCAGGTAGTAGGAGAGAGAGAAGTAATTCCACTGAAGATTGGATTTCATTTAGTTGAACTTGTTGAGAAGCTTGATTCTTTAGTACTTCAGCAATCTGAGCTTGCTGTTTCTCCTGAGCTTTCTCAATAGCCTCAACTCTGTTAAAGGTTGGCTTGAAAAATCTATTCTTATCCAGTTTAAAGTTCATGTCTTGCTGAATCAGTGTTTCTTGAATTTTGTCCACCTTGGCTTGAGTTATTGAGTGTTGACCTTGAAGGTTCCTTGTACTCAATGCAGTAACTCTGAGCTGTGCTTTGAAGTCATCATTCATCAGGATCTCATCAGCTTTAGCCATGTGCTCAGCACGAATATTTGCAGTAGGAACAAAATCAACTTTATTGCACTCCTTTATCCATTCCCTTCCTCTATTAGTTTCACTCCAAGGTACTGGTGCATCCTCTCTCACAAATTTTTTAATCAAATCAGCTTTATTAACTGTGTGTAGAGGTGCATATCCTGAAGGACCAGCTGCATCAGCATTTTCATTTGTAGCAGCTTCACCAGTATTGTCAGCATTTGCTTCAACAGAACTTGCAGAATCTTCAATATCGGTATCTTGTGATAGAATAACTGTATGTGAAGCAATAGATGAGTCATATGCATGTACATCAGCATCTAACAGTGGAGTGGCTGGCGGAGTTTGCTGAGGAATGGTTGGAGCTTCCAAGTACAGAACTGCAGGCACATTCAAGTTGTGAATATCTATTTCAGCACTTGTACCTGGAGTATCAGCATGTACTGGATTAATGATAGAAGACACAGGAGGTGTAGGTACTCTGTCTTGAGCAGTTTCTTCAGCTTGAATTGGCGATAGTGGAGGAGTAGATTCAGTGGCTTCAGCAAATTCTGGTTATATAGATGGAAGGGATTCAATCATAATTGGCTCCTTTGGGATCAGAGATTCCTGATCCCCTTCCTTAGCTGCTGCTTCCACATCCTCTGAATCTGACTCAGCTATGTCCCTATTAGCTCTTTGTTTTTTCAATCTCTTCAAGGGTGGAGAGACTTTGGAAGCTTTGTCATCAGAATTTATCTTTCTAAGCCTTTTGAGGGGCCTAGAACTCCCAGTTTCCTTTGTTTTTTGAGGAGGCACTTCCTCGGCTGCTTTAGCAACAGGTTCTGATGGTTGAACCTGTGCCTCATCATCAGATTCATCTCTCAGAATCATTTTCCTTCTCTTTTGTTGTGTCTGAGGTACAGTCTTTGTCCTCTTTGCTCTAGAAGAAGAAGGCTTCACAGTAGGTGATGATGGTTAATTGGTATGTGGTGATGTTTGTGGTTGCTGTGTTTGGGTGGTGGTTGGTTCTGATGGTTGTTGTGTGTTGGTGGGTTGGACATCAGGATATAGCAAGGAATGGGTTTTATAATCAGCATTTACAAGGGGTTGCTTTACTGATAAAGGAATTCAAAGGGGTCTCAAAACATCCTTCTTGTTGTCAGCAGTTAAATGATCAGTAAAAGCCCTCTTAGCTAATCTAAATGGTTCTAGCTGTTCACTTGCTAATTGAGGTTCATCTGATGTACAGTAACTGTAAATTAACTGACAGAACCTAGCAAAGTAAACTACATTCATGTCCTCTTTCATCCTATCTCCTATAAAACATAACACAGTCTTTGCATAATCAAAATAAGACTGGTTTAGGAGTGCATACCCAATTTGTTGTGTCAGAATAGGAATGGCATCAAAATTTGAGCACTTGTTGGAAAATGTCTTCATGATGCAATCGAAGAAGAAGCTCCATTCCTTTCGAATATATGGGTGTTTGAGTTAACCCAACTTAGCCAAAGTCTGTTTATACTTAAGATTAGCCATCATTTGCTGTAGCAATGGCTCCTCCACAGCAGAACTAAATTGATAGTTTTCAGGTAGGTGTAGAGCTTTACGAACAGTCGATTTAGTGACCACGTACTCGACATCTCCTGATGTGAAAATTATGCTTGGAGAACCAGCAACACCACCATCATCGTATAACCCAGATCACCAGAACGTCAGCACTTGTTTGCCAGAAATAGATTGAGGTTGAGTCAAAGCATACCTAATTTCACTGTGAACTAAGAAATCTTGAATAAAATGAAGTTCCGAAGGAGCTTCACTCTTAGTGAGAATGGCAGCATAGTTGTTGGGGACAAACTTTGCTCCATTAAAAATTATATCTTTAGGTGCCATTGAAAAATGAGTGAGAAGTTAGAGTGCCTGAAAGGTGTTTGATAAAATGTCTGTATAGAAAACAGTCAGTGAATATGAGAGAATAAGAAAAAAAAAGAGAGTATAGATTAGAAATATAAATAAAAGATTTGAAAATCTTATATCTCTTTTACTTAGACACACCACGTGACAACAGTTATTGAAAAGTGGAACATACTTTACACCTGTCAGCCATGCAGTAGTTAAGACAAAAGTTAATGGGCACAGTAAATAAGTAATGATTACTATGCACATGCAGTTTTTCAAAAAAAACTGTTACCACTAAACAAATGATTATTACTGCTTTATCTCACGTAATCCAATATTCTGATAAAATATAACCGTTCAAGTAGTGACCAAAAATAAATCAAGTAAATAAATACTGTCACGTAAGCATCAGAACTTGATTATTATCAGTTTTTAAGGGTCATCAGAATATGGCTCCTGTACTCAAAAAGTGAATGTTTATTTCTGTAATTCTTCACACAAATACTGATATGGTTTCCTCAGAATTTAATCATCAGAACTTCCATCAGAACTTGTCCTCAAAATTTATGCAACTGATACTTAAACTGTTCATCTAAAACAACACTGGTCACCACAGTAATTTTCATCATTCATATGGAGTGTAAGTGTGTGCTTTAAGCTAAATATCAGAAAAAGAGTAAAGACTGATTCACTTCAGTATATCTTAGAAATAAGGCATAACTAAGAACTTTGCTCAAAATCTGTCATTAGTCTGAAGTCTACTATAGTATGAGTTCATGCATGAGTCCACCTCAACTGTTTTGTGCTCATTTTATGCATCTTTTAACATTCTTTTTCACAGTGGCTTCTCAGTGTAAGTGAGTCACAACTGCTATCAGAATTTATGCTATTATCAGAGTATTTCTCCAGTAATCAGAGAATGTGAAAAGTCACCAAAAATTTTTTATTTTGCTTTTCTAATGAATATTACTTAATACCAGCAATGCACTTGGATCTTCCCTTCCACATATATTTTTTCTCTAGATCTCAAATGAGTACCTGATATTTATTTCTTTTCTTTCCTTTCTTTTGATAAGTGAGGTTTATCAGCACTTAGTACATCCATCAGATTTACAAACATCAGAACTTAACAGATAAGAAGCACCATTCTAGTTTTTGACTTAGTAATAAGATACACAAAGTAAAGCTAACCAAGCTCAATATCATAATTTGCTTGTGTTAAAAGATTTCCACATAAACAATTACTTCAAACATGGGATCTTTAGTATATTAAAGACTACTAGATCAACATCTAGCACATTTATCCTCATTGGATTGAATAGTCACAGAAACATTCATATCACTATTAGAGTTTAGAAATTCACATCAGACAACAATCAGCACTTAGGAAAATTTTAATTTAAGCACATATTACATAAGGATAGTAATATATGTAAATACTGATCATAAGTCTGATGTATCAGAACATAAACTAAGCAGATTTAGAGAAAGAACCTAAAACCATTCCAAGTTCATTTACCAATCTTGTAAAAGTAGCTTCACATAGTGGTTTTGTGAAGATATTTGCTAGTTGTTGATCTGTTGGAACAAAATGCAATTCCACTGTACCTTCCATCACATGTTCCCTTATGAAGTGGTACCTAATGCTCATGTGCTTTGTCATTGAGTGCTGCACTGGGTTACCTGTCATAGCAATAGCATTTTAATTATCACAGTAAATAGGGATTTTAGAAAATTCTAACCCATAATCCAGTAACTGATTCTTCATCCAAAGAATCTGTGCACAACAGCTTCCTGCAGCAATGTACTCTGCTTCTGCAGTTGATGTGGAAATTGACTTCTAATTCTTGCTAAACCAAGAAACTAATCTGCCTCAAAAAATTGGCAGCTTCCACTTGTGCTTTTCCTATCAATTTTGCACCCTGCAAAATCTGCATCTGAGTAACCTATTAGCTTAAAGTCTGATTCCCTAGGATACCATAATCCTAGATCAGTTGTACCCTTAAGGTACTTGAAAATTCTTTTCACAGCTGTTAAGTGAGGTTCTCTTGGATCTGCTTGAAATCTTGCACAAAGACAGGTAGCATACATGATATCAGGTCTACTTGTAGTTAGATAGAGTAATGAGCCAATCATACCTCTGTAATCAGTAATATCTACTACTGTACCAGTATCCTTATCCAGTTCTGCACCAAAAGTAAGTCTTTTCCATGGTTGAGATAGAATAAAGTTTTATCAATAGTCCCTCTGTTAAATCCACTTTCCAGAAGAAACTGAGCTAATGTCTCATACCATGCTCTTGGAGCTTGCTTAAGGCCATAAAGTGCTTTATCAAGTCTGTAGACATGATTAGGAAATTTTGAATCTACAAAACCCGGAGGTTGTTCAACATATACTTCTTCTTCCAATTCTCCATTAAGAAAAGCACTTTAATATCCATTTAAAAGACTGTAAACTTTTTGTGACCAGCATAAGCCAAAAATATCCTTATGGCTTCCAATCTAGCAACTGGTACAAATGTTTCATCATAATCAATTCCCTCCTGTTGAGAATATCCTTTTGCAACCAGCCTTATTTTATTCCTTGTAATTATACCATCACTATCCATTTTATTTTTGAACACCCACTTTGTACCAACAACAGATCAGTTTTTTGGTCTTGGCACTAGGGTCCGGACCTTATTTCTTTCAAATTCATTTAACTCTTCCTGCATTGCTTGCACCCAATCAGCATCTTGAAGAGCTTCTTTCACTTTCTTTGGTTCAGCCTGAGAAAGAAAAGAATGATAGAGACATTCATTTGATGTTGTTGTTCTAGTTCTGACACCTGCTTCAGGATTTCCAATAATCAAGTCAGGAGTATGTGCTTTAGTCCACTTCCTTGCAGATGGAAGATGATCTCTAGAACTGGATGTTCCCCCATGATCCATGCTATCTCCATCAATATTTTTCGATGCTCCCCCTGAAATTATGCTCTCTGAGTTGAATTTTTCAGAATTTTAGTTTCCAGAATTATCAGAATTTGGCCCATCAGAACTTGATGAATCAGAATTTGAGTTGCCAGAATTATCAGAACTTGATGAATCAGAATTTGAAGAGCCTGTTCTAGGTTCTGATGCTTCTTGAGATGTGGTTGGATCTTCAATATTCTCCCCCTGCACAGGTGCATTTTCCTTTGGCGTAGTCACCACAGTTTCAATAACATTAGAGTTTAACCCATCAGAGTTTGCAGTATCAGGATTTAGACTATCAGAATTTACAAAATCAGAATTTAAAACTTCATTCTCAAATCTCAGCTGATCATGATCATTGAAATCTTCAAGTCCAGTAATCTTCTTATCATCAAAAGAGACATTGATAGATTCCATGACAACCCTTGTTCTTAAATTGTAGACTCTGAAGGCTTTTGTGGAAAGTGGATATCCACCAAAAATTCCTTCATCAGCTTTAGATCAAATTTGGATAGCTGTTCAGGATGAGTCTTAAGAACAAAACACTTGCATCCAAATATATGAAAATACTTCATATTTGGCTTCTTTTTCTTCACCATCTCATATGGTATTTTTCCATGCTTGTTGATAAGTTTGCATTCTGAGTAAAACAAGCAGTCTGCACAGCTTCAGCCCAAAAGTAGGTTGGTAATTTTGCTTCATCAAGCATAGTTCGTGCAGCTTCAATAAGAGTTATATTCTTTCTTTCAACAACTCCATTTTGTTGTGGAGTTCCAGGAGCAGAAAATTCCTGCTTTATTCCATGGTCTTTAAGTTACGCCCTCCAGACCCGGGGTATAAGTTTGGGGGTTACTAGCTAATCACCAAACCTGTATAATATGATTAACAAATAATAAAGAAATGAAACTAAACCCCTTTAACACTAACCAGGATCTTTTTAGGTTGAAGTTTGAAAACAAGAACCACTAACTACTTTTATTACAAACCAACATTCAAAGTTTCACAAACTCTTTTATTACAAACCATTGTCTAATTCATTTTAAACTAAGTTCATCTTTTATTCAAACACACACATTATTTACCAACACTCGACCTGCTCGGGCAACTCAAAGCTTTCTTCCTGAATTGGGATCAACACCTTGGGTATGAGACGATCCTGAGGCTTGACCCGCTTCTTTACCACTCGAGTCCTGATGGGTTTCATATTCCTTCTTAACTATACACAATAAGGTGAATAACAACAAAAAGGGTGAGCCAAAAATTGCTCAACAAGTCCACAAAATATAAACAGTGTTAAGACAATATAAATGAATCCGTAACCCGGGTATATTTGCAAAGATATAATCCCACGAGAACAGAAAGAAGGCCATTACTGGCGAATACAAATGAACTAAACTGGACTCAAGTTCGCAGCTATACCCTGCTGATCAGCCAGGATACAGTGCAGATCTATATCTCACTATATAGATCCCGTCGGGCACCCAGGCACTACGGCCCATCTCAAGGATCCGGTTATGTCCCGGTCCTTAGGATTAAGTAGACTTAATCCCAAAAGTAGTATTATCCAGTCCATGGAATAGCAACCGGAATAATCGGTATGCTTTGATATATTCTAATCGCCAGAATATATCAATAATTGTGAGTAACAATTGGAATATGAACAATGAATTCAAATGAAAGGAATGAATCAAGAATTGAAATGAAATATGAACAAGAGAATTAAAAGAGTACTAGCGTAATAAGAATTTGAAATGAATATTACTATTCTGAAAGTAGAATAGGGGAGAAACTTGCCTTCTGCGCGACTCACTGCAATTAATCACTTTTCGTCTATCACCTACTCGACCTGCCTTGCTGGCTTAGCTTCTGTTAGCAAAATAAACTGGTTAAGTCATTTTGTACTTCAATTGCATCTTAAATCGACTTCATTTCGTTCCTATTATCTACCCATACGCTTATGACTGACGTGTATATTACATATAAGAAAGTAAGACTCGATTAACCAAATAATACTCATAAGCACATAAGCACATAATCATTTTTTATAGTTAAAATAATTTTTAGAATCAAAATCGACTCGCCGATTGCTTCACTGATCACCTTCTACCTCATTTCCCATTTTTTCGGAATTTTTCGGACTCGTCCCGATACGTATTTCTACTGATAACTATGCAATTAATAAAGTCAACTAATTTCTAGAAGAAATTAAGCTTTGATATTATTTTTAATGAAAAGAATTTATTTTTCTGAGTCAAAGGGCTTTCGTTTCACTCGAATCGGACTAACGGTTGAATTATTATCAATTAAACACTGTTAATTCAATTTATTATTCAATATAAATAATTATTACAAATTTTTAAATCCTAAAATAATTATTTAAGAAAAATCAAAGTCAAAAATAATTTTTCTATAATTTTTGGAGTTAAAATGAATAAGTTATTATTTATTGAAAGTTATTTAATTAATTATCAGAATAATTAATCACTTTTAAAGATTTAATAAATAAATAACTAATAAATAATTAATAAGTAATTATTTAATAATTTAAAATAATTAATCCCTAATTATTAGGATTAATCACAATTTATTGCACATATTTATAATTTATTATAATTTATTTGATTAGATCGATTATTTACAAATAAATAATCGATACAATCAACTGATACGATAACTATCGAATAATAAAATTATTATCCGCATAAGAATTCAACTCACCGATTTACTACTCATATTTCTACGAGTTATTCGCATTTCTCGCATAATTATCGAAACATTACGGTTATTATTACAATTTATGCGACTTAAATTAACTATCTGTATTTAATTATCCGCTACGAGTAATTATTAAGATATTTTATGAATAATTAACTATCTTCTGAATAATAATAATAATAATAATAATAATAATAATAATAATAATAATAATAATAATCGAACTTATCGTTCAATCATCCGTATAATTACGAGTTATTCTTTTTATTCCCCTAATTATCGAATCTTTAATCATAATATTCGATTATTTTTTTTAATCTTTATTTATTAAGTAATTAATTATTACTAAATAATAAATATATAAATGATTAAATAAATATTTAAATACTTAATTAAATCACTAAATTCGATTTTATAAATTAAGAAAATAATTTAGGAATTATTAATAATATTTTACAGAATTTAAAACTAATTCTTAATTGATTTTCAGAATTAATAAAACTAATTTTATTTTATAAAAATATAATTAAATAATTAAAAATCCAGAAACATTTGTCAGAAACCAACCATCTGACAAAACAGATCAAAACCGGGTTAACCAAACGGGTCAACCGGGTTAGAATCCGGGTTAGTGAAGAACACCACCGGAATCTGGGTTTAAACCCAGAATCCGACGACTTCACCGGACTCCGGCGAGTCTGATTCGGGGTCAAAAACACATCGTCTGAAATCGTTTTTAATCCCAAATCACTGCAAATCACTTCCCCAACCTAATTCAGGCCAAAGTCAATCAGAAACATCCGTGGATATCATTCTCCGATCAAAACCGACTTCAACTCCGGCCAAAAACCTATCTTTTGATTCTATAAACCAAACTCAACGTTCTATAGTGCAAATCAAAGCTAAGAACATATACAATCAAAGCCCTAACCTTTCAAGAACCAAAGATTCACAGAAAACATCGAGTTGTAATTTGAAATTCAGTATAAACCCTAAAAATCGTGAATCACTATACAGACATCGTTTAATCAATTAAACACCATGAATCGACTGTAAATCATCTAACAAAGCTATATCAATCATCAAAACATCAAAATAAGCCTGAAATCAAAAAGGCCTAATTCGAACATAAACAATAGAAATCGAAAATCAAAAACTACAAATTAAAACGTGAAATTGATGCTAGAAATGGAAAGAACAGATCAAAACCTTTGATTTGGTTACTGGAATCACACGATTTGATGAAGAAATCAGCTGAAAATCACGGTTTGATTCTCGACCCGATTCAAGTTCTTCCCGACCCGAATTTCAGAGAAAATTCTGATTTTTAATTATTTATTAATTATAATTAATTAATAAATAGGCTATTTATAGTAGTAAAATTAATACCCCTAAATAAAATTAAGGGGCTAATTATACATCTAATAAAAATATTTGGCCCTAATTTTTATAAATTTTGAGTATTAAAATTTAATTTATAAATATGTTATATATGCAATATATATGCCAAAATTTCCCAAAAATTGTAAATAATGCAAAAATACAAAGAAATGGTATAAATAAAAGTCCTATAATTTTATAAAAATAAAAATGTGATTTTTTGGGGTTTTTAACACCAATGGAGCCCGAAAAAGTCATTTTTCGTAAAACGAGAAAATTTATAAAATATCTAGATGTTCAGAATAAGGAGATGGTAAAAGCCGTTTGATGAAAAATAAGGCCCATTATTTTATTTGAAATACTGGCTTTAAAATCATGGTTTGGGTCATAAAACGTTTGAAATGAAACCTATGAATGCGAAATAAAACATCTGGAAAATATCTTAAAAATACAGAAATGACACGTAACATATAACAATCAGGGTTTAACAGATAACCACACATAAATGACATAATTATACACATAATTTATTATAACTATGATATTATACAATGTAAATTTCCCAGTCGTTACATCCTTCTCCCCTTAATAGGATTCTGTCCTCAGAATCTTCTACGAAAACAAATGAGGGTATTTCTCCAACATTTCACTTTCAAGTTCCCAGGTTGATTCTTCAACCATAAGATTTCTCCACAACACTCGCACTACATATACAGACTTATTTTTCAATACTTTCTCTCGCCGATCTAAAATCTTTACCGGCTGTTCTACAAAAGATAAATCAGGTTGGATATCTATCGGTTCATACTCTATTACATGCCTAAAATCAGGATTATATCGCTTAAGCATCGACACGTGAAACACATTGTGAATATGTTGCATATGAGGCGGTAAAGCTAATTCGTATGCAACTTTTCCTACTTTCTTCAAAATTTCAAATGGTCCGACGTATCGTGGCTTCAATTTACCCTTGTTGCCAAATCTGGTCAATCCTTTCTATGGCGATATTTTAAGTAATACGTTTTCTCCTTCCTGATAGTCCATATCCTTCCTTGCTTGGTTTGCATATTTGCGTTGCCGGTTTTCTGCTGCATCGAGTCGTTTCCGAATGAGTTCAATCTTTTCTTTAGTTTGTTTGATTAATTCTGGAACCAAAATCTTGCGTTCCCCAACTTCATCCCAATATACTGGCGATCTGCATTTTCTCCCGTATAATGCTTCGTACGGTGGCATTCCAATGCTTGCGTGATAGCTGTTATTATAAGAAAATTCCACCAAGGGTAAATGCTCATCCCAACTGCCTTCGAAATCGATCGCACAAACTCTTAGCATGTCTTCAATCGTTTGGATAGTTCTTTCACTTTGCCCATCGATTTGCGGATGATAACCGGTACTCATGTTTAACTTTGTTCCAAGACATTCTTGAAATTGTCTCCAAAATCTTGAGTTGAAACGAGGATCTCGATCAGACACGATAGATATTGGAACTCCGTGTCACATCACAATTTCCTTGAGATACAAGTGCACTAGCTTGTCGAGCAAAAATCTTTCGTTAATCGGTAGAAAATGTGCTGACTTCGTGAGTTTATCCACGATCACCCATATAGCATCATGATTTGCCGTAGTCCTCGGTAATCCTACCACAAAATCCATCGCAAAATGTTTCCATTTCCATTCTGGAATGTCTAACGGTTGTAATAATCCGCTCGGACGTTGATGTTCCGCTTTAACTCGCTGGCATGTGTAACATTTACTTACCCACTCTGCTATTTCCTTTCGGCCACCAAAAATTTTCCTTCAGATTGCGATACATCTTTGTGCTTCCTGGATGAATGGAATACTTTGAACTGTGCGCATCTCGCAATACTTCTTCTTTTAATTCTGCCACGTTAGGAATCCAGATTCTCGATGCAAAACGTAAAATTCCTTTATTATCCTTCCGAGTTGTGATCTCTTCTCCCGTTAGGTTGTCATCTTGACTCATCACTTCTTCTTGACAGTGGCGAATCTTCTCTAGCAACTCCGGTTGGAAAGTCATAGCGTAAATAGCTTCTACAGATTCATTGGGAATACAAATCTCAATTTCCAATTTGTCGAATTCCCTAGCTAATTCTTCGCATTAAGTTAACCGATTCAATCTTTCTTTCCTGCTCAGCGCATCTGCTATAACATTTGCTTTCCCTGGATGATAACTGATCGTGACATCATAATCCTTTATCAATTCCAGCCATCGACGTTGACGCATGTTCAATTCTTTTTGCATAAAGATATACTTCAGACTTTTATGATCCGTATAAATATCGCATTTTTCACCGTAGAGATAATGTCTCCAAAGTTTCAATGCAAATACGATCGCTGCCAATTTCAGGTCATGAGTGGGATATTTCTGTTCATGAGGTTTAAGTTGTTTCGAAGCATATGCGATGACGTTACCGTGCTGCATCAATACACATCCTAGTCCGCGATACGAAGCGTCACTGTAAATGACAAAATTCCCTTGCTCATCTGGTAATACTAGTACCGGTGCGGTTACTAACCGATTCTTCAACTCTTGGAAACTTTCTTCACATTTATCATTCCATACGAACTTTTCACTTTTTCGAGTTAACTTGGTCAACGGCGTTGCTATTTTCGCAAAATCTTTAACAAATCTTCTATAGTATCCTGCCAATCCCAAGAAACTTCAAACTTCTGTGCGTTGATAATTCTTTCATCTCGACTGGAGCCATTCGTTATGGAGCTTTCGACACTAGTTCTGTGCCTGGTGCTAGATCAATCGTGAACTCGATTTCTCGATCTGGCGGTAACCCTGGAAGCTCGTCTAGAAAGACGTCCGGAAACTCACACACAACTGGATTGTCTTCTATTCTAGGACTTAATTTTTCAGTATCTAACACATAAGCTATGTACACCTCACATCCTTGTCGAAGAAATCGTTTAGTCTGCATCACTGTAAGAAATTTCTTCCGCTGTTTTTCGCCCTTGAATATTACCGTTGCATTTTTTGCAGTTCGTAATTTGACTTTTCTTATTCACGCAATCTATCTGGGCATTATGAAAAGCTAACCAATCCATTCCCAAAATAATATTAAATTCTCCTAGCTTAAAAGGAATTAAGTCTATAGAAAAATGGTGTCCGTTTATTTATATATCACATGCCGGACATACCCGATCCACTGGAACTTGGTCGTCATTCGCTAATTTTATAAATAACGTCTCGCCCAAGTATTTGATTTCGCAATGTAATTTATCAAGAAATTCTTCAGAAATAAATGAACGGGTAGCTCCAGAATCAATTAATACTTTTGAATCTACGGAATTCACCAAAAGCGTACCTGCGATCACACTTGGACTCTGCACTGCTTCTTTCATTGTCATGGTAAAAGTCCTTGCTTTGGGTTGATATGGCGGCGGCGGCGGAGGTAATGCCAATACTTTTGGAATACTGGCTGCCATAGCTGGTCCTTTATAATTTCTAGCGATATGCCCTTTCTTTCCGCATTGATAGCAAGTGATTTCTGCTATTTTTCCTGTTGGACATTCGTTAGAATAGTGCCCTTTCTGTTTGTATTTGAAACATGTCACATCTGCTTTAATACATACGCCGGTATGCTTGCGTCCACAAGTTTTGCAATACGGCACTCGAACCTTGACAATTCCCTGCTATTTGGAGGCTTGGAAATGATTACCTGCTTTTTGTGTACCTTGTCCTATCCTTTTGAAATTCAAATTTGTCCGGGCTTGAAATCTCGGCTTCCTGCTGGAACGGTCTTGGAAACTTCCCTGTCCTCTATCTCGTTGAGATCTTTCACTTTCTCCTTTAATGATCAAGGCTTTCTGGACTACGGCGGTATATCTTGTTAATTCAAAAACTGCAACCTGTCCACGAATCCACGGTCGTAATCCCTCTTGAAACCTCTGAACTCGTTTCTCTTCAGTGTCCACCTGTTCTGGGACGAACCTAGCCAACTCATTAAATTTGGCTTCATACTCTGTCACAGACATATTTCCCTGCTTCAGTTCCAAAAACTTTATCTGCATCTGATTTCTCACGTAGCGAGGAAAATGCTTCTCTAAAAACAACTCTTTAAACTTATCCCAAGCAATAACATCTTCACCCTCTAAAGCCTTTTTAGATTCCCACCAATAATTTGCCTCTCCTTTCAACAAGTAACTAGCAAAATCAGTCTTCTGGTCCTCACCTATCTTCACTAGTGCAAATGCTTTCTCTATTTCTTTTAACCAGGTGGTGGCTTTAATAGTATCAGTAGACCCATCAAATTCTGGAGGTTTAACTGCCTGAAACTGCTTAAAAATAACAACTGGTAATGTTGGTGGTAATTGAGGCTCAGGACGAGGTGGCTGCTGTAACATTTATTATTGTATCTGTTGTTGTTGATGCTGCATCTGCTGCTGCATCATAACCATCTGTTGTTGCATCAGATGGAACATTTGGTTCGTGGTCTCATTAGTCTGACCTTCGGAATTGCTGTTAGAGGTCTCAGCCCTAGTCTTTCTTTTTGGTGCCATCTTCTTCTGATAATAAAATAGGTGATATTTCTTTAACAGTTTAATAAACAATTGACAGTAGGTAAGAAAACAATTTATTCTGTATTAACAACATGCTTTAAATAAAGAAAACAGTTGTTAAATATAAAAACAGGAAATGTAAGCAGTTAATTAAAATGGTTATTCTCTTTTCTCTCTTTTTTTTTCAACAGGATTATAGTATGGAAAGCTGTAAAATAATAAAGTGAAAGTAAATGCTGTAAAACTGTAAAGACTGAAATTTAAATAAAAGAAATATGAAAAGTTCAGTTTATATATACGTGACACCAGCCTCAGGTGTAAATGCTTGATACAAAAAGTCTCGTGCTACTGGTAATCACTACGGCTACAAGTCATACTACCACTAACCCAGGCAGAATACGCCTAAGCTCCTCTCTAAGTGCCTGGACCAAAGTCTGTGCCAAGCGGAATATCCGGTAGAACTCTTCAAAAGAAGGTGGTCCCTCATGGGTCAAATCATCAAGCTCCCAAGTGGCGCTCATCAACACCGACTGCAATCTCTGTCTCATATAGTAATCCGGCTGTAGGGCCGCTAACAGTCCTCTGTCCCTCTGATCAAACAGATGCATGATCTCTCGACACTGTGCCCGCCAATACTCCACATCATCCCTCATAACTCTATACTATGGTATGGTACCATATACGGCTGAGCAATCTGACCTACTGACTCCTGTGAAGGAACCCTCGGAATGCTTGCACCCTGCTGTGGTAAACCCATCTGTAGATCCACATCATGCTCTCCCATCCACTCGACTGGAATCATCTGAAATATGTCCAGCTCTAGGGCATGCACCGGTATAGGAGATAACAATGGTGGTGGTGGTAACTCCTACTCAATACCCGGTATAAACTGATGCTCAACATGTAAAGGAACCATCGGCACAAAAAACTCAAATGGATCAAACATCTCTATGGGGTCATGGACTATCCCATGTACTGGTGGTACCGGCTCTTGTGGAAATGGTGGTGGAGGTGGTAGAGGAGGAAACATATACTCAGATACTGGAGGTATAACTGGTGCTGCTGGCCCGATGACTGTCCTCTCGGAAGATGCAGAATAACCAGAAGATGCCATCTGATAATATACCAAAGAAAAGAAAAGGTCACTAAACAATCCTAAGATTTATACTTCCTAATCTAATCTGACCTAAATCCTAACAGTGATCTCCCTATTTACTATTCATATCCTATGTGATCTCCCTATCTTATCTTAACCCTAATGTTCTTGTTTTCAGGGATGAAACCTACAGCTCTGATGCCAAACCTGTAACGCCCTCCAGACCCGGGGTATAAGTCTGGGGGTTACTAGCTAATCACCAAACCTGTATAATCTGATTAACAAATAATAAAGAAATGAAACTAAACCCCTTTAACACTAACCAGGATCTTTTTAGGTTGAAGTTTGAAAACAAGAACCACTAACTACTTTTATTACAAACCAACATTCAAAGTTTCACAAACTCTTTTATTACAAACCATTGTCTAATTCATTTTAAACTAAGTTCATCTTTTATTCAAACACACACACTATTTATCAACACTCCACCTGCTCTGGCAACTCAAAGCTTTCTTCCTGAATTGGGATCAACACCTTGGGTATGAGAGGATCCCGAGGCTTGACCCGCTTCTTTACCACTCGAGTCCTGATGGGTTTCATATTCCTTCTTAACTGTACACAATAAGGTGAATAACAACAAAAAGGGTGAGCCAAAAATTGCTCAACAAGTCCACAAAATATAAACAATGTTAAGACAATATAAATGAATCTGTAACCCAAGTATATCTGCAAAGATAGAATCCCACGAGAACAGAAAGAAGGCCATTACTGGTGAATACAAATAAACTAAACTGAACTCAAGTTCGCAGCTATACCCTGCTGATCAGCCATGATACATTGCAGATCTATATATCACTATATAGATCCCGTCGGGCACCCAGGCACTACGGCCCATCTCAAGGATCCGGTTATGTCCCGGTCCTTAGGATTAAGTAGACTTAATCCCAAAAGTAGTATTATCCAGTCCCTGGAATAGCAACCGGAACAATCGGTATGCTTTGATATATTCTAATCGCCAGAATATATCAATAATTATGAGTAACAATTGGAATATGAACAATGAATTCAAATGAAAGGAATGAATCAAGAATTAAAATGAAATATGAACAAGAGAATTAAAAGAGTACTAGCGTAATAAGAATTTAAAATGAATATTACTATTCTGAAAGTAGAATAGGGGAGAAACTTGCCTTCTGCGTGACTCACTGCATTTAATCACTTTTTGTCTATCACCTACTCAACCTGCCTTGCTGGCTTAGCTTCTGTTAGCAAAATAGACTGTTAAGTCATTTTGTACTTCAATTGCATCTTGAATCGACTTCATTTCGTTCCTATTATCTACCCATATGCTTATGACTGACGTGTATATTACATATAAGCAAGTAAGACTCGATTAACCACATAATACTCATAAGCACATAAGCACATAATCATTTTTTATAGTTAAAATAATTTTTAGAATCAAAATCGACTCGCTGATTGCTTCACTGATCACCTTCTGCCTCATTTCCCATTTTTCGGACTCGTCCCGATACGCATTTTGACTGATAATTAGGCAATTAATAAAGTCAACTAATTTCTAGAAGAAATTAAGCTTTAATATTATTTTTAATGAAAATAATTTATTTTTCTGAGTCAAAGGGCTTTCGTTTCACTCGAATCGGACTAACGGTTGAATTATTATCAATTAAACACTGTTAATTTAATTTATTATTCAATATAAATAATTATTACAAATTTTTAAATCCTAAAATAATTATTTAAGAAAAATCAAAGTCAAAAATATTTTTTCTATAATTTTTAGAGTTAAAATGAATAAGTTATGATTTATTGAAAGTTATTTGATTAATTATCGGAATAATTAATCACTTTTAAAGATTTAATAAATAAATAACTAATAAATAATAAATAATTAATTATTTAATAATTTAAAATAATTAATCCCTAATTATTAGGATTAATCACAATTTATTGCAAATATTTACAATTTATTATAATTTATTTGATTAGATCGATTATTTACAAATAAATAATCGATACAATCAACTGATACGATAACTATCGAATAAATAAACTATTATCCGCATCAGAATTCAACTCAATGATCCATTACTCGTATTTCTAGGAGTTATCCGCATTTCTCGCATAATCATCAAAACATTACGGTCATTATTACAATTTATGCGACTTAAATTAACTGTCTGTATTTAATTACCCGCTACGAGTAATTATTACGATATTTTATAAATAATTAACTATCGTCTGAATAATAATAATAATAATAATAATAATAATAATAATAATAATAATAATAATAATAATAATAATAATAATAATCGAACTTATCGTTCAATCATCCGTATAATTACGAGTTATTCGTTTTATTCCCCTAATTATCAAATCTTTAATCATAATATTCGATTAATTTTTTTGATCCTTATTTATTAAGTAATAACTTAATTACTAAATAATAAATAGATAAATGATTAAATAAATAATTAAATACTCAATTAAATCACTAAATTTGAATTTATAAATTAAGAAAATAATTTAGGAATTATTAATAATATTTTACAAAATTTAAAACTAATTTTTAATTGATTTTCAGAATTAATAAAACTAATTTTAATTTATAAAAATATAATAAAAAAAATTAAAAATCCAGAAACATTTGTCAGAAACCAACCATCTGACAAAACAGATCAAAACCGGGTTAACCAAACGGGTCAACCGGGTTGGAATCCGGGTCAGTGAAGAACACCACCGGAATCTGGGTTTAAACCCAGAATCCGGCCACTTCACCGCACTCCGGCGAGTCTGATTCGGGGTTAAAACCGCATCGTCTGAAATCGTTTTTAATCCCAAATCACTGCAAATCACTTCCCCAACCTAATTCAGGCCAAAGTCAATCAGAAACATCCCTGGATATCATTCTCCGATCAAAACCGACTTCAACTCCGACCAAAAACCTATCTTTTGATTCTGTAAACCAAACTCAACGTTCTATAGTGCAAATCAAAGCTAAGAACATATACAATCAAAGCCCTAACCTTTCAAGAACCAAAGATTCACAGAAAACATCGAGTTGTAATTTGAAAATTCAGTATAAACCCTAGAAATCGTGAATCACTATACAGACATCGTTTAATCAATTAAACACCATAAATCGACTGTAAATCATCTAACAAAGCTATATCAATCATCAAAACATCAAAATAACCCTGAAATCAAAAAGGCCTAATTCGAACATAAACCCTAGAAATCGAAAATCAAAAACTACGAATTAAAACGTGAAATTGATGCTAGAAATGGAAAGAACGGATCAAAACCTTTGATTTGGTTACTGGAATCACACGATTTGATGAAGAAATCAGCTGGAAATCACGGTTTGATTCTCGACCCGATTCAAGTTCTTCCCGACCCGAATTTCAGAGAAAATTCTGATTTTTAATGATATATTAATTATAATTAATTAATAATTAGGCTATTTATAGTAGTAAAATTAATACTCCTAAATAAAATTAAGGGGCTAATTATACATCTAATAAAAATATTTGGCCCTAATTTTTCTAATTTTTGAGTATTAAAATTTAATTTATAAATATTATATATATGCAATATATATGCCAAAATTTCCCAAAAATTGTAAATAATACAAAAATACAAAGAAATGGTATAAATAAAAGTTTTATAATTTTATAAAAATAAAAATATGATTTTTGTGGGGTTTTTAACACCCAATGGGGCCCGGAAAAGTCATTTTTCGTAAAACGAGAAAATTTATAAAATATCTAGATGTTCAGAATAAGGCGATGGTAAAAGCCGTTTGATGAAAAATAAGGCCCATTATTTTATTTGAAATACTAGCTTTAAAATCATGGTTTGGGTCATAAAACGTTTAAAATGAAACCTATGAATGCGAAATAAAACATCTGGAAAATACCTTAAAAATACAGAAATGACACGGAATGCACGTAACACATAACAATCAGGGTTTAACAGATAACCACACATAAATGACATATTAATACACATAATTTATTATAACTATGATATTATACAACGTAAATTTCCCAGTCGTTATACTTTGCAGAACTCTTCAATGATCAAATTCTTGAACTTAGTGCCATTATCACTTCTTATGATTTTCACAGAGTCTTTGACCAATTTATCCAGTTGTTTGACATGATCAATCAAGATAGATGTAGTTTCACTTTTTGTGTGCAAGAAATACATCCATGTGTATCTGGTAAACTCATCTACTATGACCATAGTATATTTCTTCTTTGCAATAGACATGACATTTACTGGACCAAATAGATCAACATGTAGTAGGTGATAAGGCTCAAGAATTGAAAATTCAGTCTTGCTCTTGAATGAAGATTTTCTTTGTTTTGCCTTTTGACATGAATAACAAAGGCCATCAGGAGCAAATACTGATTTTGGCAGTCCTCTCACAAGAGCTTTCTTGACTATTTCATTTATATTGTTAAAATTTAAATGAGAGAGTTTCTTGTGCCAATCCCAGCTTTCTTCAATTTATGCTCTTCTTAACAGACAGATTGTAGAACCATCAGTACTTGTTGAAAGCTTGGCTCCATAAATGTTACCATGCCTGTATCCCTTTAGAACAACTTTGCCTATAGATTTGCTTACAACTTCACAGTGTTCTTCAAAGAAATCCACATGATAACCTCTGTCACAGATTTGACTAACACTCAGCAGATTGTGTTTAGTCCTGAGAGTAGAGCTACTTTTTCAATGATGACATTCCCAAGATTGATATTGCCATATCCCAGAGTTTTTCCCATGTTGCATCTCCATAAGAAACTCATGGGCCAGCTTTCCTCACAAAGTCTGATAGCAGGGCTTTATTTCCAGTCATGTCCTGAACATCCACTGTCCAGAACTAGGATGTTTTTCCTGTTACCCTGCAATCACAAAAACCACTAATGATTAGTTTTAAGGACCCAGACTTGCTTGGATCCTTTGGCCTTATTAAGTTTGTCAGCATTTGCAGCGGATTTAATTTCAGAGTTTATGCTAACATGCAGTTTATCAGAATTTACAGTATCAGACTTTGTAGCAGAACTTATACTAGAAGGAATTATAACAACTTTCTTCAAAGAAGGTTTTATTTGATAATAATCATAGTACAAACTATGATATTCCTTACAAGTATAAATGGAATGCCATAAACTACCATAATGAAAAAAAGGATTTTGTGGCTTAAACCTAACTTAGAAGGTTTAAGTTAAGACTGACTCTTAACTCCTGACTTAGAAGGTAAGGAGTTTATATTCTTATTCTTCCTGCAAAAAGAAGCCAGATGGTTAGAATTTCCACAGTTATAATATTTCTTTCTAGGAGCATTAGGAACAGGCTTATAATTATTGCTTTTATTCACACCTTCCTTTCCATTCTTATTTTTCCTAGTTGGCTTTACCTTGTTTACATTCTTAATCTATTTCAGCTTATACTTAAGCTGCTTCTTTGTCATTAAGCCTATGTTGACTTCAGTTGGCTTATCCTGTTTTGATTTGTCAGAAGTTTCTCAGTATCTTTCATCTTTTCAGAATCAGACTTTACAGTTTTTGCTACAAACTTAACAGGATTTACCTTTGGCTTATTAGCCTGTTTAACAATAATTGGCTTAATTTCTTCAGTTCCTGTTTCACTTTTATCATCTCCATAACCTAAGCCCTCTTTCCAGTTTCCACTACTTAGCAAATTCTGAGTTCTTCCAGAGTTAGTCCAAGTCCTGATAATCTCTCTTTCTTTTTCTAAATCAGTTTTTAGAGATTGATTCAATTTTAACACTTCATCTCTAACATAAAAAACATCATCTCTTTCTTTCTAAGTTTGATGGAACATAACTAACTCCTTTTCTAAATAGTCATTCCTTTTCTTAAAAGTCAGATTTTCAGAAGTTAACCTATCACATGTTAAAGTCTGATCTCTATAGCTAATGAACATGGTTTTAAGATAAGATCTCAACTCAGTAATATCATCAGTATGAAAAACATAAGTTGTTTGAGGTACCTTTAACTCAGCAGCATCAGAACTGCTATCAGTATTTGCCATCAAGGCATAGTTCACCTCATCTTCAGAATCTGAAGTGTCTGTCCAGCTTTTCTTCTTTGTGACAAGTGCCTTGCCTTTGTCACCTTTTTCTTTCTTGCAATCAGGAGATATGTGGCCTTCGTCATCATTATCAGAACTTGATGACTCAGTATCAGACTTTGTGATGAGAGCCTTTTGCCTTTCTTTGAGACAACCACTTTAAGGATTCCTCCTCAGTCTTAAGAGCAACTGTTCTTGACTTTCTCCCATGTCTCTTGCTTCTTTGATCCATCTCAAGTTCATGAGTTTTGAGCATACCATAAATTTCATCAAGAGTAGTTTCATCAAGAGCATAGTTATCTCTTATAGTGGTTGCCTTCAAATCCCAACTTTCAGGTTGAGCTAAAAGGAATTTAAGATTATTATCTTCACGATCATATTCCTTATCCACCAGTGACAGATTATTCAAGAGTTTGACAAATCTGTCATATAAACCAGTTAATGACTCATCAGGTTTTGAGTCAAAGTGCTCATACTCTTGAGTGAGTATAGTCCTCCTGTTCTTCTTAATTGCATCAGTTCCCTGGCATCTTGTCTCCAAGGCATCCCATATCTCCTTTGCAGTCTTGCAATTTATTACCCTATTTGACATGACATTATCAATGGCACTATGCAGCAAATGCCTTACCTTTGCATCCTTGGAAATAGATGAGATATCTTCAGCTGTATATTCACTTATCTCATTTGGTACGATCTTTGCTGGCTGATCTGCAACTACAACAGAGAGCTTGGTTGGCTTATGTGGTCCTTCTTTAATTCTGTCAAGGTATTCTGGATCTGTAGCTTCCATAATCATAGTCATCCTCACTTTCCATATGGGATACTCAGAAGGTCTCAGCATGGGAACCCTAATAGTCTCATATCGACTGTGGATTTGAGTCTTTGGAGTTTCTTCAGTTTTGGTGGGCTTGGTTAGAGTTTGTTCTTCTTTAGACATGATTGTTTTGGATCTTTACTGTATATGTGTTAACAGATAGGCTCTAATACCACTTGTTAGGTCACACACACTGCAGAATGGGGTTGAATATAGTGTATAGTACAATCAAATCGAATTAAGAACACAAGTATGTAACACAAAATAATCTTATTAATAAAATAGTATTGCAATTGAACCGTTCTCTCTCAGTGATGAACAAATATCACGAGAGCTGCTAGGGTTACAAATAATAATATTCTCGATAATGATAACACATATAGTGTAAATCCTATGCTGTGTTTATATAGACACACAGTTACAAGATAATCTTCTAATTGATATCGAATATAATTCTGTATCCTAAAATATATCAACTAGTTATCTTTTCCTCAAAGTCTTCTATTCTTCATAGAATTCTTCTCCATGCATATCTCTTCTTGTTTTAGTCTTGATCTTCTTTCCTTTCAATCAGCCGCCTTCCTTATCTGAAAGTCTTCTTAAGTCCTGATATTATCTCCTGATAAATATCTTCTGATATCTTAAGTTCTGATAACTTAAGTTCTGACTTCAGTATAAGTACTGATTTCCAGTTAAGTCCTGATTTGTCCTGTTAGCTAAAATCTGAAAACTAAACACAAATCATTATTAGACATGACATCACAAATATATCTAACAACATAACTGCAGGAAGTTGTTGTGCTCAAGTGCTTTGGATTAAAATTTAGCTAATGGATTATGGCCTAGTGTTACACAAAATTCCTATCATGTGTGACAATACTAGTGCGATATCTATAATGGCTAATCCAATTAATCATTCTAGAACAAAGCACATTGATGTAAGGTACCATTTTATTAGAGAACATGCTACAAATGGTACCATTGAGCTTATTTTTGTTCCAACAGAAAAATAATTAGCTGACATTTTTACTTAACCTTTGGATGAAGCAACTTTCACTAGACTTGTAGGTGAAATTGGAATGCTTAATTCTTCATCCTAAGGCAAGAACTCAGCTAATGTTTTGCAGCAGATTAATTTCTAATAAATCAATATTATTTGATTTAATTGGAAATTAACAGAAATATTAATTATAAATATTTCAGAAATCTCTGCATATTTATTTTTCAAAATTCAAAATTCAACTTGGAATATTTTAAATTTTAAGTAAACTGCTCAGTTGTTAATTTACATCTTTAACATGTAAAATTAACACAAGGCAGAATTAAATGTGATCAAAAGTATATAGAGAACTGAGTTCTCGATAAGTCTAACTGACTTATCGATAAGTCATTTGAAGACTTCTCGAGTGAGTTCTCGATAAGTCAATTTACTGACTTCTCGATAAGCTTTATTATAACTTATCGATAAGTCCTTGTAGAGTTCTCTAGCAGTGTTAACTCGCAGAGTTCTCTACAAGTATATTTTTTTAAAACTTATCAATAACTCAGAACTGAAATAATTTAATTTAATGAATTATTTTGGTAAAATACTTTTGACAAATTCATTCTGATTTTATTTTGATTTATTCAATTAAAAGTTGGAATTAATTCAGTCCATTCTGGATAAACTGGGTATTTATTTGACATCTCGATAAGTTAATTTTTAGTTCTCTACAAGAATTAATAAAATGACTTATCGATATGTTTTTCACTTCCTAAAATTGCATTCTCGATAAATATACTCCAAACTTTTATTTTTGACTTCTCGATAAGTCATTTTCTTTTACTATAAATACCCAGACATCTCGATACATATACATACTTACAACTTTCGAGATCTCAAGTGACCTATCTTTTCAATCCAAAACCGATTTCTCTCTCGTTTTCACTCCTTTTCTCACTAATTTTTCTTACTCATTCACTCTTACTAAACAACAATGGTACTTTATATTATTAGAGCAACTATCCCAGAGAAAGGAACAAACTACCTAGCTTTTACTGATGCTAACCAAGCCCCTGATAGTTTCAAGAGGTTAATAAAATTCTTGTCTGAATCCTACCTTGCAGGAGCTTTAACTGCTAACCCAGTATTGTACTTGGATGTTTTGCATGAGTTTTGGACAACAACTGTGGTAAAGACTGTTATGAATGACAACTCAGTATCTATGGTGGTAACTTGCTCAGTTGGAGGCCAACATATAGAGTTTAATGAGCAAGATGTGAACATAGCCTTGGGTCTTCCAACTGCAAACTTAGTGGATGTGCCAACCTAGGATGAATTGACTGAGTTTATGGACTTCATCAACTATGGTGGGAGAATTAACTTGTCAAGCTTGAACATGACTAACTTAAGGAAATAATGGTGCTTTGTGTTTGATTTTGTAGTGAAGGCCTTCACATGCAGGAAGACAGGGTATGATAACATTTCAAGTGTGGTGCAGAAACTGGTGTACTCAATAGCCCACAACAGACACTTGAATGTTGGTCTACTGATCCTGGAAGAACTTGCAACCAGGCTGACCATGCCCCAATCTGCTAGAGGCAGGGAAATTTTCTTTTCTAGATTCATTATGTCTACTTTAAGTCATAAAGTAACATACATACATTTGTTGAATGGTATAGATAGCACCAAAATAGGCAACTGTAAGCATGTGTTCAAAATAATATTTGGTTCACTTACTAAAAAGAATAAGGTAAATGTGAGTCTGAAAATCACTCCATTTATGATGGAAAGATTAAGGACTTACCCTTATCCAATGCCAGACATGAGATCTAATGCACAATCTAGCACAACTATGGCTCCTGAAATTGTGGAAGTACAAACTTAGGAACACCCACAGGGACCTTCCCAAGCTGAAACCACTTCTTCAAACCAACCAAAAGCAGCTAGGAAACCTACCACCTCATCTTCCTAAAAGGATAATGTGAGTATAAAGAAGAGAAAGGAGATCACCTTAACTATTTTAACTGAGAGTGGTGAGGATCAAATAGAAGATGATTCACCCATGGTCAAGAGAACAAAGAAAAGTAAGAAATCTTAGCTGACCACTCAAACCACCTCTATGTCTTTCCAAAAGGATGCAGCTGTAAATATGGGGATTAAACAGACTCTAGATACATCCTCTCAATAGGGTGTGTCTATTGAAAAAAGCATTCACCCCAATGCATCCTGTATAGAGTCTGCACAGCCTACACTTGATCAAATTCAAGTGTATGGTAGAAGATATAAGGATGGCACACACAATGAGGGCACATTTTTTGAAGCTCCCTCATCCATTCAGGGGGAGCTGCCAACACTCACTTCTGAACAACAACTTCTAATCTCACAAATTTCTTCTCCACCTGCATCACTTGAATCTAATTCTCAAGTGTAAGATAGATCAAGTGACTTGGTTCAAGAAACCTTGCTCACCACCCAAACACTGCAATCAGATGGTAAGAGGCTACTAGCTGGGGTAGACCTTGATGACACCATCAAAACTATGGGGGATTCATCAGTTTTTACTGAAGACCCCATGGATGTCACAAATGCACCTTCATGTGCAAATCAGCCTTCACAGGCTATTAGGTTTGAGGGTAGTACTCCTGAGGGGGATCTATCTAAATCCTCTCCTATTCAATTGGAGGTTCCTGTACAAGAAACAACTTCCCTCAAAACCCTAACAGAAATCGCATTAGTAGTTGATGCTAGGAGTACAATATACCATCTCAAGTGTGACGGCCTCAACCCCGGGGTCAGGAGTTGACATCATCAAACACAATTACCAAAATATAAAAAACAAGATTATTATTAAAATATACTATCTTGACCCTAAACCAAGATCCGATCCAGGTTCAAGTATGATTCAGGTTCACATTATTACAAACCGTTTGTTCAACATCTGTCACACTCTAACTTTATTCAGCAACTCATCAGACCTCATGGTCTAATACAAACTACCTCAGAGGAGCCGGGTCCTGAAGGGGCGGGAACACGGGTATGTCAGACTGGTCTTCTAGGCATCTGCAATATATACATAGCAGTTTGCAAGGGTGAGCATAGTCGCTCAGCAGTACCAATATATGAATAACTGAATAAAACCAGTAATGTAAACAATAATAGGAACAAAGCTGTAATCATGTCATCAACATTATATAATGAAAATCTGAGATAATTGGATATCACTGACTAGCATGCTTTATTAAAACAACGTAGTAGTGTGCTGTGTAAGTACCAGAGTCCAATTTTAGCATGCTATTCACATTTATAAAACCGCTGTATCAACTACTCATACCCTTGCGGGAATCACAAATCCAAATCAGATATATAACGGATATGTGAAGATAATTGATCAGGCTATCAATACCAGACGGCTCTAACTACCATCCCATTTACCTGTTCTGGAACTCAGAGACTAGCTAGGTCTCTGACCTGCTGGACTAATCGGTTATAGGGTACGCACAATCGAATTAGCCTCTTACGCCACCTCAATAGGCCTACTCTGGCCCCAATGTATCCCATATCTGGTCATTTTATCCAGTTTTTAAAACACTTGTACCTATTTCATTTCCAAAACCATTCATTTTACTAGCACACATATAAAATCCAGTTCGCAAATCATTTCATTGGAGATAGGTACCTTTCGAAGTTAATTTTCCCCAAAACAATTTGAAAACAGTGATTTATAACTATAGGGGATACGTAACGTAAAACATTTCTGTTCCATTACGAGAATAAAACATTTAACTATTCATATGTATTGAACTATAAAAGAATGGTCAGGGGTACTTGCCTTGCAACGCTTTACAAAACCCTAAGTAGCTTTCACGCTGACTTCAGTCCTGAGGAAACTCGACTGGGATCTACAAATACAGAGTACCCTAATCAGTTATACCGACATGCTTGATAGCCTCAAATCCTAATAACCCAATCCGATAACCCGACTCGTATAGTTATTATACACATAATCACGTAATCACGTAATCCGAACACAAATAGGGGTAACACGTATAGCATAAATACATACGTTTACAGGATACAATTTTAGAAAATTTTGGCAGCAACTCCTTTGTTTATAAACCTACCCGTCGATTACAATCGACGTCAACAATCACAACAGTCCATAATATCGACTCTAACATTTCCATACAACTTATACCACAACACAATTCATAATTAATTATTTAAGTCCGAGAATATTTTACGTAAATCATTTTATTTATTTATAAAATTTAGGACTCAGAACAAAGTCATCACCATCCACCGTTGACTCACCGAAGTTCATCGTCAACGGCGGTATAATTTATTGGTGCCCGTTATATTACGGGTTTCCAAATAAATTACGCCGATTAAAACAATTCTTCCGCAACAAAAATTTTATTTCACGAATCTTATTCATTTATTTTCCTACAGAAAAAGGAAAATAGAAATTAAAATTTTAATAATCAACCCGCTACAGAAATTCGGCCCGACAGTCGAGCCCGACAGCAACACAGCCCAACTGCAAGGCCCAAACAAAGAAAACAAGGCCCGAATGAACAGGCCCAATAAAACCCAAAATAGAAACACAGCCAAGTCACCACACACCACACACACTTAAAACACACACAAAACACAGACGCACACCCACAACATAATTGCACACACAATATATATATGTTGTTGTATGTATATATATGTATATACCAGGAAGAATGGAGCCGGAACCGAGACCAAGCCACCGGAATAAACACGGCAACGGCGACAGAACAGGAACAAGAAACCGGCGAGAAGGAGAGAAGTAAAAGGGAACCGAGACATATAGAGAGAAAACAGAGAGAGCAAAGAGAGAATAGAGAGAATGAGGAGAAACAAGAAGAGACCGCGTGTGAGTGTGTGTTTGTGGGCTGGTGACACGTATCAATTAACTGGGTACGTGTCAATTTCTTTTTATAAGATTTTGACACGTATCCCAGACATATCCGGGAATCAAAATTTCGCCCCGAAATCTGAATTTAACGAACCAAGTCACCCTTAAAATAGTTTCAAAAAATTGCCAAAATAAAGTTAAAATGATATAAATATCCCGAAGTTATCAAAAATATAAATTGCAGAATTTTAAAACAATTTTTAAGGCACACTTTATACCCGCTTTTTAACAATCAAACAAAACGACGCGCGGGTGAAACGAATCCCGAAAATTTTCAAAATAATTTTAAAATTCTCAGAATAATATGAACTTAATAAAATATGAGTTTCACGATTTTTGAAGATTTCCATAATTAAATATGGATTTTATAAATAAATACAATTAGAAAATCATTTAAAAATAAATAATTAGTGAACTATTGATTTCTCAATTTTATAAAGTCCTAAAATGAATTATTGAAATTGTAAAATTATAAAACCAATTTTAAAAACAATCCAAATATTTATGGAATTAAAACTATAATAAAATCACTTTTACAAGCGAAATAAAATCGTATAACTCAATAAATAATCACACAATCCAATCCCACATATCAACAGATTACAAATAAATAAATAACAATCAATAACTACTGCCAAAATCAATACACACATTTATTTAATTATTTAAACCTTTATTACACTTTGAAAATATATAAAAATAAAAGATTATACACGAGTCGTTATATCCTTTCCTCCTTAAAAAGATTCTGTCCCCAGAATCTGACTTAGCTAAATAAATGAGGATATTTATCAAGCATGTCTGACTCTAATTCCCAAGTAGACTCCTCTACCCGAGGATTTCTCCACAAAACTTTTACTATAGGGATCGACTTATTCCTAAGGACTCGTTCTTTACGGTCTAGGATTTGGATCGGTTATTTCACATAGGACAAATCTGGCTGCAGTTCAATCGGTTCATATTCTATGACTTGATTCGAATCGAAAACATAAGGCTACAACATAGATATGTGGAACACATTATGAATGTGCTGCCACTACGGTGGTAACGCTATCTCATAAGCAACCTATTTACTTTCTTCAAAACCTCGAAGGATCCTATAAATCTGGGACTAAGTTTACCTTTCTGACCAAAATTCACTAACCCTTTCCAAGGTGATACCTTTAGTAATACCAGAGCTCCTATCTCGAAGTTCATATCCTTCCTATGCAAATCTGCACTCTTTTTCTGCCTATCCTGGGCTGCTTCTAACCTTTTCCGATCAACAATATTGCATCTCTGGTTTGCTGGACCAACTCGGGACCTAACACTTTCTTCTCTCCTACCTCATCCCAATATAACGGTAATCTACACTTACGCCTATACAAAGCTTCGTAAGGCGGCATCTCGATACTAGCATGGTAACTGTTATTATACGAGAACTCAATCAAACGTAAATGTTTATCCCAATTACCCTTAAAATCAAAAACACAAACTCTCAACATATCCTCTATGGTCTGAATCATTCTTTCACTTTGGCCGTCTATCTGAGGATGATAAGCGGTGCTCATATTCAACTTTGTTCCTAGGCACTCTTGGAATTTAGTCCAAAACCTGGAATTAAATCTCGGGTCTCGATCTGACACTATAGACACAGGCACTCCATGTTTGGGAACTATCTCATCCAAGTATAACTTAACCAGCATTTCCAGAGAATATCTTTCATTAATCGGAAGAAATGCGCTGACTTAGTTAATCTGTCAATGATTACCCAAATAGCGTCGTGATTTGCTCTCGTCCTTGGCAATCCCACTACAAAATCCATAGCAATATCTTCCCACTTCCACTAGGGAATCTCCAAAGGTTGTAACAATCCACTTGGTCGTTGATGCTCCGCTTTCACCGTTTGACACACATGACACTTACTAACCCAATTGGAAATATCCTTCTTCATTCCTGGCCACCAAAAGTTTCTCTTCAAGTCTTGGTACACCTTAGTACTACCAGGGTGGATAGAAAACCTAGAGTTATGCGCCTCATGTAATACTTCATTCATCAATTCCGTTACATTAGGAATCCAAACTCTGGATGAAAATCTATACAAACCTTGATTATTCTTATGAGTACATAACTCTGCTCCCGTCAAAGTATCCAACTCTTGTTCCATAACTCCTTCTTGACACCTTTTGATCTTTTCCATCAATGCTGGCTGGAAGGTAACTTCATATAGCTTTTCCTGACTTTCACTGGGTACTCGGACCTCAATCTCCATTCTTTCCAAGTCTTGCGCTAGTTCTTCCACAATCCTAACCATATTCAACTTCTCTTTTCTGCTCAAGGCATCACCCACCATATTTGCTTTACCTGGGTGATAATTAATCGAACAATCGTAGTCCTTGATCAGTTCCAACCACCTTCTCTGTCTCATGTTCAAATCCTTCTGCGTGAATATGTATTTAGGCTCTTATGATCCGTATAAATATCGCATTTCTCTCCATACAAGTAGTGACGCCATAACTTCAGAGCAAACACTATAGCTGCCAACTGAAGGTCATGAACTGGATATTTCTGCTCGTGAGGCTTTAGTTGCCTAGAGGCATAAGCAATAACTTTGTCATGCTGCATTAGTACACAACCCAATCCTTTCAAAGAAGCATCACTATAGATCACAAAGTTTCCCTTCTCATATGGAAATGCTAATACTGGAGCCGTCATTAATCTCCGTTTCAATTCCTGGAAACTTTCTTCACACTTTTCCGTCCAAACAAACTTCTCATTCTTCCTGGTCAACTTGTTTAATGGGGATGCAATCTTTGAAAAATCTTTCACAAACCTTTGATAATATCCCGCTAATCCAAGAAAACTTCTTATTTCCGTCGGTGTCTTCGGTTGCTCCCACTTTGATACGGCTTCAATCTTTACTGGGTCTACTTTGATACCTTCCTTACTCACCACATGTCCAAAAACTGTACTTTTGTCAGCCAAAACTCACACTTGGAGAATTTTGCATATAATTGCTTTTTTCTCAATTTCTGAAGGGCAATCTGTAGATGCGTTGCATAATTTTCTGGATTCTTTGAATATATGAGGATGTCATCAATAAATACAATAACAAACTTATCCAAATACTCCTTATACACCCTATTCATTAGATCCATAAAAGCCGCTGGCGTATTTGTCAATCCAAACGACATCACTAGAAACTCATAATGGCCATATCTTGTTCTGAATGCAGTCTTGGGGATATCTTCGGGCTTTATCTTTAATTGGTGGTAGCCAGAACTTAAATCAATCTTTGAGAATTAACACGCCCCTTTAAGCTGATCAAACAAATCGTCGATGCGTGGCAAGGGATACTTGTTCTTTATTGTCAACTTATTCAACTCTTTGTAGTCAATGCAGAATCTCATACTCCCATCTTTTTTCTTTACGAACAGCACTGGAGCACCCCACAGAGAAATACTGGGTCAAATAATTCCCTTGTCCAATAGTTCCTGAAGTTGCTTAGCCAACTCTTTCATTTCCATTGGGGCCATCCTGTATGGAGCCTTAGAAACTGGTTCAGCTCCAGGTCTCAAATCAATGGAGAACTCTATTTCTCGATCAGGCGGCAATCCTGGTAATTCTTCTGGGAAAACGTCAGGGAATTCTCTCACTATAGGAATCTCATCCAAAGTAGGGGTCTCTTTCTTCGTATCCACCACATGAGCCAAATATGCTTCACATCCTTGCCGTAACAATCTCTTTGCTTGCATTACTGAAAGGAACTTTTTATCTTGCCTATATCCTTGATAGCTGATTCTTTTATTATCTGGGGTGTACATAACAACTCTCTTTTTCTTACAGTCAATATTCGCCTTATATAGAGATAACCAATACATGCCTAAAATAACATCAAAGTCTCCTAACTTAAAAGGTATTAGGTCAACAGGGAACATATATCCTGAAATCTCTAGGGAACATCTAGGACAAAATTAACTTACTGGCATTTTATCTTTATTAGCCACTTCTATGGTCAAAGGTTCCTCTAAGTCTTTCAACATCAATTGCACTTTATTCACACAATTCACAGATATAAAAGATTTGGACGCTCCCGAATCAAACAAGATGTTAACAGGTACGGAATTAAGAGAAAGTGTACCTGCAACCACATCAGAATCATGAACTGGAGATTTCTTGGTCATCTTAAAGGTCATGGCTCTAGCAATACTGGTTGCTGGTCCTTGGGACACGCTCCTTCCAACATTACCTTGGGTCACCGACTTGTAATTCCTAGCTATGTGTCCCAGTTTGCCGTAACTAAAACAAGTTACTCCTTGAATCTCAGACTTACACTCCGTGGAATAATGACCCTTCTGGCCACACTTAAAACAATTGATATTTTCTCGGCACTGTCCACTGTGCTTCCTCCCACATGTTTTACAATCAACCACTGGCTTACTAACCCTTGTCGGTGTAGAGTTAACTGAGGTAGTACTAGGTCTAGCCTGGGAGAAATTCTGCCTCTTGAACTTTTTATTCTTATTCTTTCCAAACCAACATTGAAACTTCCGACTTGCTATTTCTGATTCTGACCTAGCAGGTCCACTTTCAAACTTCCTCTTCTTCTCACCCTGCTCCTTTGCAGCTAACCTCCGATCACTTTCTATCATTAGGGCAGCCTGGACTATCGAAGTACATGTTTTAAGTTGTAAAGTTACAACCCCACTCCTTATTTCTGGCTTCAACCCTTGTTGAAACCGCTTCGCTCATTGAGCTTCCGAACTCACATATTCCGGTGCTATACGGGCCAACTCCGTAAACTTCGCTTCATATTCCATAACACTCCTATCTCCTTATTTCAATTCCAAAAATTCCATCTCCATCTGACTCTGGAGACAGTCCGGAAAGTATTTCTCCAAAAACAACTCTGTGAATCTGGCCCATGGAACATGACCTTCTTCTTCTAGAGCTCGCGTAGATTTCCACCAATAATTCAAATCATTCTTCAGAAAATAACTAGCATAATCCGTCTTTAAATCCTCACTTACCTTGGTGAGCGCAAACACATTTTCCATCTCTTTTAACCATATCCTGGCAGCAACAAGATCTACTTCTCCTTTAAACTCTGGGGGCTTCACTGCCTGAAAAGACTTAAAACTAACACCCTGATTTGTCCCCCTCATCTCATGCTGCTGCTGGATTTGCAGTTGCTACTGTTGGATTTGCTGTTGTGGTTGCTGTATGAGCTGTTGTTGCTGTTGTTATTGTTGCTGCAATTGTTGTTGTTGCTGCTGGAATTGTTGTTGCTGTTGGGCCAGCTGTGTAGACTGATGACGCAACAAGTTCATCAATTCACTCATGGAAAGATCCCCGGCAGATCCGTTATTGGGTTGAGATTTTCTCTTTAGTGGCATCTCCTGAAACATAACAGTCATATATAAGAAAATGGATTGCTCCAAGCAGTTTATAATTATGCATCAGGAGAGCATTGCCACTAAGATAATATCCTCATCCCCAGTTTAATTGGATCCATCCTGAGTGAATGATCATAATCTAAAAATTCCAGCAACAGAAGCAACAATAATAGTAACAACAATAATAGCAACGCACAATATATATAAAAGCTGAACAACGAAATAAAGCAGCTACAATACAATAACCAACAGGAATCCAACTAGTACAACTGAAAATCCAACTGAAAATAAAACATCCAAATACACACCAAAACTGGCTGTCATAGCAGCCTCCGCCTACTAAAACTATCACAACGTAATATACATATATAAGGTAAATAACTACAGAACTCCCCGAAGTCAACTCTGAGCTCTGTATCTCTCTGCTGCAAACCTGGTCTAACCACTACCACTGCCACCGATGGAACCTAGCTCAAACACTATCTAGTTCACTAGGTCCTGATACTACACAACCCTGAAATCTGAGCTAATAAAATGGTCAATGGATCTAGCCCTCTCAACAGCCATCTGGGTCAATGATCGAACACAGGCCTGCACCTCAGGGGAAGGGGCAGAAATGCCCTGGAAAGGTGCAATGGGTACCTGATCAAGCTGAACAGCCAATCCCGGACTCTGATGTCTGATAAGGGATGTATTCACCGCTCGGTGAACATGATAAGGGATTGGTGAAGAAGTACCACTAGGGGCCACAAGAGGTACTGGAGGTCTCGTCGAGGAAGAACTGGGACCACAACCAGGAGGGAAATCCCTAACGGCAGACATAGACCTACGTACCCAACGGGGATGAGTACCAGGTCCAGGGATGTCTCTCGACACAAAAAAAGGAACTGGTGGAGAAGACATAGGGGTCTCCTCAGCAACAACATCCAGGGTCCTCTCAGAATCTGAGCTATCCGGGTCAGAGGGATTCTCCCGAGATGGAGAACTTGAAATCGTAATAGGCCACTGTCAACATAGTAAATATATAGGGAAGACACAACCAGGTCAAGGCAATTCTATCAAAACATTTAATAGATGCCAGGGTAACGCCGTCGGAACCCTCGACTAACTCTAAAAGTTTGCTCCTCTCTATGAGTTGCTGACTCACACCTTAAAACTCACTTTAACATCTATTTGACATAATCCCTAACCTAGATCAGGCACTTGAACCTGTAGCTCTGATACCAACTGTGAAGGCCTCAACCCCGGGGTAAGGAGTTGACATCACCAAACACAATTACCAAAATATAAACAACAAGATTATTATTAAAATATACTATCTTGACCCCAAACCAAGATCCGATCCAGGTTCAAGTATGATTCAGGTTCACATTATATAAACCGTTTGTTCAACATCTATCACACTCTAACTTTATTCAGCAACTCATCAGACCTCATAGTCTGATACAAACTACCTCAGAGGAGCCGGGTCCTGAAGGGGCGGGAACACGGGTATGTCTGACTGGTCTTCTAGGCATCTGTGATATATACATAACAGTTTGCAAGGGTGAGCATAGTCGCTCAGCAGTACCAATATATGAATAACCGAATAAAAACAGTAATATAAACAATAATAGGAACATAGCTGTAATCATGTCATCAACATTATATAATGAAAATCTTAGATAACTGGATATCACTGACTAGCATGCTTTATCAAAATAACGTAGTAGTGTGCTGTGTAAGTACCAGAGTCCAATTTTAGCATGCTATTCATATTTATAAAACCGCTGTATCAACTATTCATACCCTTGCGGGAATCACAAATCCAAATCAGATATGTAACGGATATGTAAAGACAGCTGATCAGGCTATCAACACCAGACGACTCTAACTGTCATCCCATTAACCTGTTTCGGAACTCAAAGACTAGCTAGGTCTCTAACCTGCTGGACTAATCGGTTATAGGGTGGACGCAACCGAATTAGCCTCTTACGCCACCTCAATAGGCCTACTCTGGCCCCAATGTATCCCATATCTGATCATTTTATCCAGTTTTCAAAACACTTGTACCTATCTCATTTTCAAAACCATTCATTTTACCAGCACACATATAAAATCCAGTTCGCAAATCATTTCATTGGAGATAGGTACCTTTCGAAGTTACTTTACCCAAAAATAATTTAAAAACAGTGATTTATAACTACAGGGGATATGTAACTTAAAACGTTTCTGTTCCATTACGAGAATAAAACATTTAACTATACATACGTATTGAACTATACATACGTTTATATATACATTTTTAGAAAATTTTGGCAGCAACTCCTTTGTTTATAAACCTACCCATCGATTACAATCGACGTCAACAATCACAACAATCCACAAAATAGACTCTAACATTTCCATACAACTTATACCACAACACAATTCATAATTAATTATTTAAGTCCGAGAATATTTTACGTAAATCATTTTATTTATTTATAAAATTTAGGACTCAGGACAAAGTCATCACCGTCCACCGTTGACTCACCGAAGTTCATCGTCAACGGCGGTATAATTTATTGGTGCCCGTTATATTACGGGTTTTCAAATAAATTACGCTGATTAAAACAATTCTTCCGCAACAAAAGTTTTTATTTCACGAATCTTATTCATTTATTTTCCTGCAGAAAAAGGAAAATAGAAATTAAAATTTTAATAATCAACCCACTGCGGAAATTTAGCCCGAAAGTCGAGCTCAACAGCAACACAACCCAACTGCAAGGCCCAAACAAAGAAAACAAGGCCTGAATGAAGAGGCCCAACAGAACCCAAAACAGGGAGCATAGAACATGGCCAAAACACAGCCAAGTCGCCACGCACCACACACACTTAACACATACACACAACACAGACGCACACCCACAACACAATTGCACACACAATATATATATACGCTGTTGTATGTATATATATGTATATACCAGGAAGAATGGAGCCGAAACCGAGACCAAGCCACCGAAATAAACACGACAACGGTGACGGAACGGGAACAAGAAACCGGCGAGAAGGATAGAAGTAAAAGGGAACCGAGACATATAGAGAGAAAACAGAGAGAGCAAAGAGAGAATAGAGAGAATGAAGAGAAACAAGAAGAGACCGCGTGCGAGTGTGTGTTTGTGGGCTGGTGATACGTATCAATTAACTGGGTACATGTCAATTTTTTATAAGATTTTGACACGTATCCCCGACATATCCGGGAATCAAAATTTCGCCCCGAAATCTGAATTTAATGAACCAAGTCACCCTTAAAATAGTTTCAAAAAATTGCCAAAATAAAATTAAAATGATATAAATATCCCGAAGTTATCAAAAATATAAATTGTAGAATTTTAAAACAATTTTTAAGGCACACTTTATACCCGCTTTTTAACAATCAAACGAAACGACGCACTGGTGAAACGAATCCTTAAAATTTCCAAAATAATTTTAAAATTCTCAGAATAATACGAACTTAATAAAATACGAGTTTCACAATTTTTGAAGATTTCAATAATTAAATATGGATTTTTCAAATAAATGCAATCAGAAAATCATTTAAAAATAAATTATTAGTGAAATATTGATTTCTCAATTTTATAAAGTCCTAAAATTAATTATTGAAATTATAAAATTATAAAACCAATTTTAGAAATAATCCAAATATTTATGGAATTAAAACTATAATAAAATCACTTTTAGAAGCGAAATAAAATCGTATAACTCAATAAATAATCACATAATCCAATCCCATATATCAACAGATCACAAATAAATAAATAACAATCAATAACTGCAGCCAAAATCAATACACACATTTATTTAATTATTTAAACCTTTATTACACTTTGAAAATATATAAAAATAAAAGATTATACACGAGTCGTTATATCAAATATATATCAGCTTCAAGTCCAAGCATTTTGCTGATAAAATATCAAGGATGGATCTTACTGCCATTGAAAATGAAGTCAAAAATCTCAAACAATCCTTCATTGCTCTGCATGCAGTTGTCCAACAACAAATCACTAATTCAAATGACATAAAGGACAAGTTGGAACAACTTCACCAAAGCAGATATGAGCATTCAGCTTTGCTCACGGATGGAATCAAATAGGTTGTGGAAGCAACTTTTGGCTCCTCAACATCTATAAGCTCTTATCAGCCTGGCTCCACTTCTACAAATCTGCAAATCCAATCTCTTCAACAACAAGTCTCAGACTTGCAAACCTCTAATGCTTCTCGCAATGCACAAGTCCAAGCCTTGACTTCTCTAGTCAAAAGTCAATAATCAGATATCCAGACCCTGGTGGACTCTCACAAGCATCTTCAGATGCAAAATTATGTTTCCTTGGGGGCCATCATGGGGAAGCTCAACATACCACTACCCTTTTTACCTGAACAAATAAGGCCAGGAATTCCAACTCCCCTACTCATGCCTATCACCAAGATTAAGGGGGAGATTGAGACTAGGATTCCACAATTTAGAGATGCTAAGGAAATATCTAAAGAACCTATTCAGGTTAGTCAAAGCTCAAGTTGGAAAAGAAAGACTTCAAAGGGCTGCAGAAGGACCAAATCCAGATCAGGAATTCAATGACCTTCTTGCAGCACTAAGAGTGTCTCTTAAAAAAACTATGTGACTTGCAAGAAAGCTTTGGCCAAGAACATCAACTTCATAAGGGCAGTGGTGGTAAAAGTTGATAACTTTTTAGAGAAAAGGATTGTCATGAACATCAATGATGGTGGTGTGGATAGGTGCATTCAGGTGACTCTTTCAAATCTTCAGACTTTAAGAGCATCTGAACTGGATGTAATGATTGACAGGGTGAATCTAGTTATTCAAGAAGACACTCAACTTCTCCAAGAGCTCAAAAAGGCATAAATAGCAACTTTTCCAGAAGCCTATCTATATCCAAACCAAGGAGTAGTTTATGTCTGTCCAACAACCAAGCAAGCCAGACATCTCCTTGTTCCTAAACATTGTGCCAGATCAAACATGAGGCTGATCATGACATTGCAGTCTGATTTGAAGTATAAAAAGAACAAGAAGCATGAGGATGTTGAAATGATAAAATTTTTGGACATATATCTCTTGAATCCTGACACCATGTTGCCAAATACTCAATATAACTTAAGAAATGACAAGGATAATGATGAGCAGAAGGATGACGATCAAAAAACTACTGGCTCAAATTCAAGTCAAATCTCCAAGGCAATTGGTAGCAAGGATAAGAAGCAAGAAGAAAAGAAGAATGATGAGAAGAAGAGAAAAAGTGAGAGGAGAAATAGAAGAATCGTGATGGCTCAGAACCACAACAAACCCTAAAAATCCAAGGAAAACTAGCTCAACCTTTATCTCAACCTTCAAAGTCAACATTCTCAAAAATCAAACCATCTCAAACCTCAAAGACCAAATTTCTATACAGACAAACTGCTAACTCTTTTCTAAAAATTCCAATCACCACAAGTCAAACGTCTCTCAAGAAAATCACATACTTACCTTTAACAAACTTTCACTCAAAATTCACTACAAGAATGTTGGGAGAAAACCTAAAAAGGCCAAGGATGATGGAAATGCACAAGTTACTGAAAAGGCCATCTGGAACTGCTTCAAGAAAAATGACTTTCTACCTTTGAATTGGTGCATCTCAGATGAAGATTATTTTCAACAGCTAGCTGAGAAAATAGTTAGAGTTTGGGTTGTTACTCTAAAGGAAGTGAGAATCTACTTTCAAGATGGGTCCTTCACTTTCCTTGGCAGCAATTTGATGGACACTCTCTCTCCAACAAAAAATAAGAGAGTGATAAGTTTGTTGAAGGACTAGGATACTGCTACAAGAGCATGGAGATCAGTTCTAGCTGAATGGTTGATTGCAAGAGAGGAAAGAAGAGCAAGGAGTAAAGCATAATATGAGGAGAAAAAGAGGAGGTATGATGAGGAGATTGACATATATATCAAAAGATCAGAAGATCTCAAAGCAAGAGGAATGAGCAGAATCTCAAAAGATGGAAGATTTCTAAATATAAAAGGTGGCTCATTTTTAAGATTCGAAATTGAAATGTTAGATGGTTATCCAAAGCAAGACAGACTCAATTTGATAGAAGCTCTAACAGTGGAATCCCGTGTGAATCAGCAAGGACCACCTTGCGGACGCCAATCATAGACGAACTTGAAATTCTTGTATATTTAAAAGACCTCATGAGAAAAGAATCAGAAATTCCAATCTTTGTCTGATGCTTGTAAATACTCAAACTCAAAACATCTAATGTACAATTGATGTAATTGTGTCAATTTTTATATTAGTCTTATTTTCCATTATAACTTGTAGTTAGTCTTGTTAACATGCATGAATTTGTGTTAAGCAATCTTCTCACAAATTGGGGGAGATTGTTGTGCAATACATGCCTGTACTTTAACAAGACTAAGTCAAATTGACAACCCTAAGTAAGTTGTATTGTAATCTTAGTTTGAATTTTGTATTGTAATATTTAAAGTATGTAAAAATATCAAGAGCAGACTAGAGTCTTTTTCTGTAAATAGTATCAAGCCTAAGAATTTTATCTGGAAGAAGATCAAGAAGATCATGCCTTAGAAGAATTATGAAGAAGCTTGGAGTTGAATAAATCTGTTTTGAGAAAAATGTTCTAAGTCAAGATCTCTACAAGTCACATATTTAGTGTTATAGAGAAGTCATTCGAGAACTTCAGAATGACATATAGAGAACTCAGGAAAGCTACTAGAGAACTCAAAGATATCGACAAGCCAAATTAAATACATAAAGATTGGAGATATCGACAAGTCATTTCTTCACTAGAGAACTATGAGTTATCGACATGTCAAATTTTACTAGAGAACTCAGAGTTATCGACAAGTCAACAATACTAGAGAACTCAGAGATGTCGATAAGTCAAAAGTGAAGATATGAAGATGAGAGATCTCGACAAGCTAAATTCTCTTATAGAGAACTCAAAGACCTCTACAAGTCAAATTAACTATGGAGTACCAGAGATCTTGATAAGCCAATATACTTATCGAGATGTCAAGTTCTCTACAGGCCAAACTGAAGATCTCGAGGTAAAATACTCAAAGTACAAAGTGCAGACCAATTCAATATCCAAGATTAACAATCAACAAACAATCCAACCAGCTGGATTAATAAGTCTACAAAAAGTAGCTTGAAGAGTGTGCAAGATCAAGGGTGAAGATTAACTGACAAAGAAAGATCAAAGTTAACATAGGATGACAAATGACAGTTTACTAAAGCAAATAGCATTTCTTTTTATGCACTGTGTAAACCAGTAGTTAACAATCAATAAAAAGTTAACAGTGGTCTTTGGTCAGTAGTAACAATTAGATTAGGAATTCTTGTATTCTCTCAAGATTGAAGCTAAGCTCTTTAGCAACAAAGAGCCTAGAAATTTTGTAGCAAAACATTCTTAATTTTAATATAAAATTAAGTGAGTTTTGAAAGATCTGTGTTATTCATAGTTACATGTTTAATTTCTTTTTTAAACACATCTTACTACAAGATTTGATTTACTTTGTTCAAAACCAAAATACTTTAAGAAAAGCATAAAAACACTAAAACATATTCACCCCCCATGTGTGTAATTCATTACCTAACAGAGTACAAGATGAAAAGCCAAGATTAACTGGCAAATAAAAGTCACAAGCGCAAGATTAACAAAGATACACTAAGCCAAAAATAGAAAGATTTGGTTACCCAAAAATAGGGTTTAGTACTTGCTACTGCATACTGTGTAATAACTAGTGTTTACTATTCTATAAAGTAAACACTAGATGCTTTGTTTAGAAGTAAAAATTTAGATTAGAAATCTTGTATTCTCTCAAGGAAGAAGCTAAGCTCTTTAACAACAAAGAGCCTAAAAATTTTGTAGTAAAATATTCTTAATTTTGATATAAAATTAAGTGAGTTTTGAAAGATCTGTGTTCACTGTTCTTGTTTAAATTCAGGATTAACATATTTCACTACCAGGTTTTAATTTACTTTGTTCATCAGTATAAATACTTCAAGAAAAGCAGAAAAACACCAAAACACATTCACCCCCCCTCTGTGTGTGATTTATTACCTAACAAGTGGTATCAGAGTAAAATCTGAATGTAAACAGATTCAAGATCTTGGAAGAATGAACACACAAAAAATCAGTAGCATCAAAATCCCTACTTTTGATAAGACTAACTACACTCTATAGAAGAAGAAAATGTTATTGTTTATCAGGATGCATTATACATTCAGATTCTCAAGAATGGACCTTTCACTCCTATGGTAAGAGTTGAGGAATATACAGATGGAGACATGGTTATTCCAGCTCATTATGCTCCTAAAGACCCTTCAGAGTACACTGAGCCTGAGAAATATAAAGTCTCCCTAGATAGTGGCTTGCAACTGATCTTGATAGAATCACTTGACAATGTAATGTACAATAACATTGTCAACTGTGACACTGCTAAGCAGATTTGGGAGAAAATAGAGATACTTTGTGAAGGAACAGAGGAAGTTAGGTTAAATTAAAGAAAGATACTAATTTCACGGTATGAGGGTTTCATGGCTAAGCCAAAGGAAAGTAATACTAATGTGTTTGAAAGGTTTAACAAGCTGATTAATGACTTATAGCTGCATGATAAATACTACAAAGCTGAAAAAGTGAACCTGATAGCAAAAATGGCTACAAAACTAGATTTGTTGACAGATCAAAGATAAGATGCTATAATTGTGATGAGCTAGATCATTTTGCTATAGAATGTAAGAAATCCAAGAAAACAGAGAAAGAAAAAACTTTTCTTGAACTGGAAGCAAAGTATGAAGCTCTTTTGAAGAAACAGCAAAGCAAAGCCTATATTACAGAGGGAAAGAGTTTGGATGATTCTGATAATGAGGAAGATGAGGAAGTTGGAAATTATGCATTTATGGCCTTCGAGCAAGGAGAGTCATCCTCATCAAAAACACAGGTATCAACTCTTACCATCATTGATTTAAATGTGAGTCAATATAAGGAAACTGTTGAAAAGATGAGTACAGAAATGTTTCACATTCATACAAGTATAGTTGGTGCTAATGAAGAAGTTAATAGACTGAAAAAGATAAATGAGAAGCTTGAAAATGAGAAACAAGAAGCTGAATTATTGTTGGTAGATCTTGAAGCTGTAAGACAAGAGAATGCATATTTGGAGAAGCTGGAAAAGAATGAGGTCAAGTTGAAGTCCTTCAAGAATGCATCTGAGTTGGTTGGACAATACCATGAGAAAAACAAGCCGTGCAAATATTGCTATTGGTCTTGATTATGATGCCTTGAACAATAATAAGAAAGATATAGGTGACAAAGGAAAAGCAACATAAAATGAAAAGACAATTGAGAAGCTTGAAAATGAGAAATAAGAAACTGAGTTGTCGCTGGTAGAACTTGAAGCTGTGAAGCAAGAAAATGCATATCTGAAGAATAAGCTCAAGTGTGCAAATGAGATTGAAGCAGTGTTAAAGGAGAAACTAGAAATGAATGAAGTCAAGTTGAAGTCTTTCAGGAATGCATCTAAGTTGGTTGGACAATACCATAAGAAGAACAAGCCATGTGCTAATATTGCTATTGGTCTTGATTATGATGCATTGAACAACAAGAAGACAGCTGTAGGGGAAAAATGGAAAGCAAATGAAAATGAAGATGTTCTGAAAATGCTGAAAAAGGTTGGTTCACCTATGTTCAAAGCATGTGAAGTAGATTTCAGTGAAAAAGAGTTGATCATAAAGCAAGAAATTGCTGATGAAGACAATGAGAAGAAGAATGCAGAAACAACTCCAACTTCTAAAGTTAAAAAGAAGTCCATGGTCAACCAAGATTTCAAGACACCTGTCAAGGAAATGAAAACTGAAGATGTAAGAAAGAAGAAGAAGACTAGATATGGGAAGATTGGGATAAACAAAAGCAATAATTTTGCTTATGTTGCAGATGCTCCAAGGAAGAAATGTGAAAAGTGTGGCTCTGTAAATCACCTAACTTACCTTTGTAAAAAGGTTGTTAGCAAGCCAGTTGAAGGAGCTTGCAAGTATAATGAATCCAAGGAAAATGACCCCTATTCATTTTGTGATAAGTTTGACTACATTCCCTGTAACTTAAAAATAATGAAAAGTTGCCACAAGCTGAGAGTTGATCTCAAAGAAGTCAGTATTGGATCTACAGCTGCAAGGGAAAATGCACAAATATCTATGAATGATATTCTTTACTGAGACTTCTAGCTCTACTTCTGCTAAATAAGTTAACAAGAAGAAAGTACCCAACACTACTTGGGTTTCTAAACACACTTAAACTCATTGTGTGCAGGGTAAAATGAAGAAGGTCGTATGGTTTATAGACAGTAGATGCTCCAGGCATATGACAGGTGATAAAGCCCTGCTATCACAATTTGGTGACCTTTGGAGACAACAACAAAGGTTTCACAATGAGATATGGCAAGATTGTTTCTGAAAATGTTGTCATTGATGATGTAGCATTGGTAGCTGGTCTTAAAGTAAATCTTCTCAATGTCAGCCAGTTTGTAGACAAAGGTTTTAAAGTTCTATTTGAAAAAGAAGAATGTATTTTCATCAGCAAGAAAACCAATGAAGTTGCTCTACAAGGAGCAAGGAAAGGAAACTTGTTTATTACAGATTTGGACTCAACAAATGAGGATAGAATTTGTTGCTTCTACACCAAGGCATCCATAGAGCAAAGCAAGTTATGGCATAAGAAACTCTCACATCTAAACTACAAGGTAATCAACACTCTGGTCAAGAAAGAGTTGGTGAGAGACATGCCAAAATTAGAGTTTGCTCAAATTGAAGTTTGTGAAGCCTGTCAGAAAGGAGAGATGAAAAGATCAAGTCACAAGTTAAAAACTGTGAATTCCATAAGTGCACCATTGCAACTTATTCACATGGACGTGTTTGGGCCAGTAAATGTCTTATCAATTTCAAGAAACAAATATGCACTTGTGATAATGGATGATTTCTCAAGGTATACTTGGGTAGAATTTATGCATTCTAAAGATGAGACTCCACACATCATAATTGAGCACATAATGAAGATAGAGAAACAGGCTGAAGATCAAAACTGTGTGAAAAGATTGTGAAGTTGTAATGGAATAGAATTTAGAAATGCAACATTGATTGAATTCTGCAAAAATAAAGGCATTGTTCAAGAATTCTCTGCTGCTAGAACAACTCAACAAAATGGGTTAGTTGAGAGAAAGAACAGAACATTAGTAGAAGCTGCAAGGACAATGCTACAAGATGTCAATCTGTCAACTAGTTTTTAGGAAGAAGCTGTAAATACTGCATGCTACACTCAAAACAGATATCTCATTAACAAAATTTATGGAAGATCACCTTACTCAATCATGTCTAAGTGAAATCCTACTGTAAAGCATCTTCATGTGTTTGGAAGCAAGTGTTACATTTTAAAAGACAACTCTAAATATGTGGGAAAATTTGACTCAAAGGTTTTTGAAGCAATTTTTCTGGGATATTCATTGGAGAGGACTACCCACAAGGTCTATGTAATTGATCAAAAGAAAAATTATGAAAAGCACATATGTGACTTTTGATGATGACAAGTGTCCAGGCTTGGAATGCCTTAATGATAATGAAGCTAAAGCCCTTGCATTTGAAAATCTCAACATTGACAGTGATTCTGATTAAGAGACTGAAGTCAATGTACAACAGATGACAAATGAAGAGACTATTGAACAAGAAAATCATGAAAATGGAAGCTCATCTCATACACCTGAATTTGATACCACAAACTCAGAGGGAGAAAGAGAAGAAGAATCTGCTAGTCATACCAATAATGAAAAAAATGATGAAGGCACCAGTCAACAAACTCACACCAGAAAATGGGATAGGAGTCACAATCCAAATGCAATAATTGGTGATCCCAATATTGGTGTAAGGACTAGAAGTGCAATTGCTAATGAGTGCCTACATGCATACTTTCTGTCTCAAGTAGAGCCTAAGAAAACTGAAGAAGCTCTAATGGATCCTGATTGGATATTCGCTATGCAAGAAGAGCTTAATCAGTTTAAAAGAAACAATATTTGGGAGTTAGTTCCTGCACCAAAGAACAAAAGTGTAATTGGAACAAAATGGGTGTTTCGGAACAAAATGGATGAAAATGGTATAGTTACCAGAAATAAGGCAAGGTTGGTTACAAAAGGCTATTCACAGGAAGAAGGAATTGATAATGATGAAACTTTTGCTCCAGTTTCAAGACTTGAAGCAATAAGGATTTTTCTAGCATTTGCTGCACATTCAAATTTCAAAGTGCATCAAATGGATGTCAAGAGTGCCTTCCAAAATGGTGAGTTAAAAGAAGAAGTTTATGTGCAACAGCCACCTGGCTTTGAAGATCCAGAATTTCCAGATTTTGTGTATAAGTTACTCAAAGCTCTATACGGATTAAAGCAGGCTCCTAGAGCTTGGTATGATACATTGTCAGAATTTTTAATTAAACATGGTTTTACCAGAGGTACCATACACAAGACTCTCTTCTACAAGAAGCATGGTGATGATATGATCCTAGTACAGATCTATGTGGATGACATTATATTTGGTTCTACTAATAAAAAGTTGTGCCAAAGAATCTCTAAGCTTATGAAGAGTGAATATGAAATGAGTGTAATGGGGGAATTAAGTTACTTTCTTGGATTTCAAGTGAGTTAAAGAAGTGATGGAATCTTCATCAGCCAAACTAAGTATGTCAAAGATTTATTGAAAAAGTTTGGCATGACTGATTGTTCACCTGCCTCTACACCTATGTCTACAGTAACAAAGTTGGATGAAGATAAAAGGGGCAAGAGTGTAGATATTTCAAGCTATAGAGGAATGATTGGATCATTGTTTTACTTAACTGCAACTAGACCAGACAGCATGTTTGCTACATGTCTGTGTGCAAGATTTCAAGCCAATCCAAAAGAATCACATTTGATGGCTGTGAAAAGGATTTTCAGATACTTGAAGGGAACTCCAAACTTGGGATTATGGTATCCTAAGGGAACTGGTTTTGAAGTTGTTGGATATACAAATGCAAATTTTGCTGGATGCAGGGTTGACAAAAAGAGTACTAGTGGAAGCTGTCAGTTTCTTGGACAAAAACTTGTATCCTGGTATAGCAAGAAACAAAAATTTGTGTCAACTTCCACAGCTGAAGCTGAATACATAGCTGCTGGAAGTTGTTGTGCTCAAGTGCTTTGGATTAGAAATCAGCTAATGGACTATGGTCTAGTGTTACACAAAATCCCAATTATGTGTGAAATACTAGTGCTATATCTATTGTGGCTAATCCAGTTAATCATTCTAGAACAAAGCACATTGATGTAAGCTACCATTTTATTAGAGAATATGCTGCAAATGGTACCATTTAGATCTTTTTTGTTCCAACAGAAAAACAATTAGTTGACATTTTTACTAAAACTTTGGATGAAGCAACTTTCACCGGACTTGTAGGTGAAATTGGAATGCTTAATTCTTCCTCCTAAGGCAAGAACTCAGCTAATGTGTTGCAGCAGATTAATTTCTAGTAAATCAAAATTAATTTGATTTAACTGGTATTTAACTGAAATATGAATTATAAATATTTCTGAAATCTTTGCATATTTATTTTTCAAAAATAAAATTTAGCTTGGAATTTTTCAAATTCTAAGTAAACTGTCTAGATGTTGATTTAGATTTTCAATATATAAAATTAGCAAGGCAGAATCAAAGCAATCAAAAGTATATAGAGAACTGAGTTCTCGATAAATCAAATTGACTTATCGACAAGTCATTTTAAGACTTCTCGAGTGAGTTCTCGATAAGTCAATTTCCCGACTTCTCGAGTGACTTCTCGATAAGCTTTAGTATCACTTATCGATAAGTCATTGTAGAATTCTCTATAAGTGTTAACTCACAGAGTTCTCTACAAGTATAATTTTAGACTAATAAATAACTCAGAACTGAAATAATTTAATCCAATATATTATTTTGGTAAAATACTTTTGGCAAAATTATTCGGATTTTACTTTGATTTATTCAATTAAAAATTAGAAACAATTTAGTCTATTCTGGACAAACTGGGTATTTATTTGACATCTCGATATGTTTATTTTTAATTCCCTACAAGAATAAACAAAATAACTTATCAATATGTTTTTCACTTTTCAAAATGACTTCTCGATAGACAAATCCCAAACGTTTATTTTTAAGTTCTCGAAAAGTCATTCACTTTTACTATAAATACCTAGACATCTCGATACACATATACTTACGCCTTCGAGAACTCTAAGTGACCTAGCTTTTTCAATTCCAAACCGATTTCTCTCTCGTTTCAAGCTCTTTCTCACTAATTTTTCTTAACCATTCACTCTTACTAAACAACAATGACACTCAATAATGTTACAGCTGTAATCCTAGAGAGAGGAACCAACTATATTTCTTTCACAGATTCTAATCAAGCCCTGAAAGTTTCAAGGGGTTTGTGAAATTTTTTCCTGAATCTTATCTTGCAGGTGCTTTGACTGCTAATCCAATCCTATACTTGGATGTTCTGCATGAATTCTGGACAACAGCTGTGGTGAGAACTGTTATGCATGACAACTATGTGTCCTTGGTGCTAACTTTCTCAATTGGAGGCCAACAAATAGAGTTCAATAAGCAAGATGTGAATACAGCTTTGGGTCTTCCTACTGCAAATCTAGTGGAGGTGCCAACACAGGATGAATAAGTTGAGTTCATGGATTTCATCAACTATGGTAGAAGAATCAACCTGGTCAGTTTGAACATAATAAACCTAACAAAGGAATGATCCTTTGTATTTGACTCTATAGTGAGGGCCTTCACATGCAGGAAGATAGGAGATGACAACATCTCAAGTGTGATGCAGAAGCTGGTCTTCTTAATAGCCCACAAGAGACACTTGAATGTTGGTCTATTGATCCTGGAAGAACTTGCAACCAGGCTAACTATGCCCCAATCTGCTAGAGGTGAGGAAATCTTCTTTCCTAGATTTATTATATCTACTTTAAATTATAAAGTATCAGACATATATTTGTTGAATGGTATAGACAACACTAAAATAAGAAATTGTAAGCAAGTATCCAAAATTATATTTAGTTCACTTACTATAAAGAACAAGGTAAATATGAGTCTGAAAATCACTCTATTCATGATGGAGAGGTTTAAGACTTACCCTTACCCTATGCTTGACATGAGATAAAATGCTGAATCTAGTGCAGCTATAGTCCCTGAACCTGTAGAAGTACAAATACAGGAAAACCAACATGGGCCTTCCCAAGCTGAGACCAATTCTTCAAAACCAATAGCATCTAGGAAACCAACCACTTCATCCTCTCAAAAGGGTGAGGTGAGTAAAAAGAAGAGAAATGAGATAACCCCTACTATCCAAAGTGAGAGTGGTGAGGAACAAACACCAACTAAGTCACCCTTGGTCAGAAAACCAAAGAAGGCTGAGCAAACTGAGTTGACCACTCAAACCACCTCTGTATCTTCCTAAAAGGATGCAGTTGTACAAATGGGGCCAAAATAGATTCTAGAGACATCCTCTCAACAGGGTGCTTCTATTGAAAAGAGCATTATCCCCAATACATCTTATAACGAGTCTGCACCTGCATTAGATCAAGTTCTAGTGTATGAAAGAAGAAATAAGGATATCACACATAGTGAGAGCACATCTATTGAAGCTCCCTCATTCACTCAGGAGGAACTGCTAACATTCACTCATGATCAAACTCTACTTATCTCTCAAATTTCTTCTTCTCATAATATACTTGAATCTAATTCTTAAGTACAACCCCATTCAAGTGACTTGGTTCAAGAAACCTTGCTCACCACCCAGAAACCTCATTTTGATGGTGAGAGGCTACTAGATGGGGTAAACCTTGATGACACCATCAAAACCATGGGGGATTCATCAGTTTTTACTGAAGACCCCATGGAGGTCACAAAGCACCTTCATATGCAAATCATCCTTCACAGACTGTTAGGTTTTAGGGTAGTACTCCTAAGGGGGAGCTATCTAAATTCTCTCTAATTCAATTGGAGGTTCCTATTCCAGGAACAATTCCCCTCAAAATCCTGACTGAAATTGCTCTGAAAATTGAAGCTGGGAGTATAATTGCCAATGATCCTGTCATAGAGGAGGCAAGTATAGCATATTTAAGTGACAGTCTGGTGCAAGACACACAAGGGTTTGAGACTGGTGCACGTGAAAATAACCCAGTCAAATCCCCTCCAATTCAATTAGAGGTTCCCATCACAAGTGGAGAACAACAACTTGTCATAAACACAGAGCAATCCGTGAGTCAAACTGTGACTCCTGTCACAGGTGGTTCTGATCCTACTCAACAACCCTCAACCTTTCAATCTCAACAACCACACCTCATCTCCCAATGGTTGTATACAGCTGAAGTTCAACCAACAATTGTGGATGATCTTCTAGTGGATCAGTTGTCTGGACTTGCTCAAATCTCTCAATAACTGCTAACCTCAGATATGTCTAACCAAGACTATCAAGCCATAATGCTCTCATATCAAACAGATGTCCAAGAGCAACAAGATAAAATTGTTAATGAAGTTGAACATGATGGCAACTGTGATGCTTGGCTGAACAAGGACTACAATCTGGAGATGGAGGGTGTTTTAGCTAAATTCAGGGAAGATTATCTAACTATTTTGGGAAGCAATGCTAAAGCCTTAACTCTGACAGAAGTTTATGATGCAATCATTTAAGTTTCCAAAGCCCAACTCAAATCTTTCCATCTTTTTGGAAGAGCTTTAGAACTCAAATTGATTGGTCATGCAGACAATGTATAGAAACTGGTAAATGAGAAGATGAATGAGATTATACCCTCTCAAGTCAAGATCACTTCAAAGTTTAAACACTTTGATGACCAAATGGCAAGGCTGGATTTGACTTCTATGGAAAAAAATATCAAAAATATCAGATAATCTTTCATTACTCTTCATGAAGTGGTTCAACAACAAATAACAATTTCAAATGACACAAAGCTAAAGTTGAACCAACTTCACCAAAGCATATATGAGCTTTCTGCACTGCTAATGGATGGTATCAAACAGGCTGTGGAAGACATATTTGGACCTTCTACTTCATCAAGCTCTCATCAACCTGCCTCTACATCTATAAATCTTCAAATTTAAGCTCTCGAATAACAGGTCTCAAACTTGTAGTCTTGAAATGACTCACTCACAACTCAAGTTCATGCTCTCACCTCATTGGTGTAGAGTCAATAAACAGATATTCAAACCTTGGTGGACTACCACAAGCACTTACAAATGTAAAATGTTGTGGCTTTGGGAGCTATCATGGGCAAGCTGAACATACCTCTGCCTGCACTTCCAGAAGCTGTGGGGCCTGAAATTCCCACTCCTCTTCTCATGCCTTCTAACAAGACTAAGGGGGAGATAGAGGCTAGGCTATTAAGATCATCTACTCAAACTGTCCAAGTTTTTGACAAGAGAAAATCTAAAGAAGTTGATATTGGAATGGAGAGGCTTATCAGAGCAACTGAGGGACCTAGTCTGAGCAGGGAATTTGATGAATTTCTCAAGGCTATCAGGGCTTCTCTAAATAATAATTTCTTCACTTACAAGAAGGCCTTGGATAGGAAAATAAACTCTATAAGGGTGATCTTAGTGACAAAGGACAATTTTCAGAAGAAAAGAATTGTGATCAACATAAATGACTCAGGGGTAGACAGGTGTATACAGGTGTCCCTTAACTGTCTTAACTCTAGAAGGGCATCTGAGTTGGACATTCTAATAAATAAAGTTAAAAGAGTGATTCCTGAAGACACTCTCCTGTTAACTGAGTTAAAGAATTCTCAAGTGGCTACTTTTCCAGAAGCATACTTATAGCCAAGCAAGGGAGTGACATACATATGTGCTACCACCAAACATTGCAAACACTTCCAGATCCCTAAGCAATATATCATGGCCAACAAAAAGCTTATCATGATTCTGGAGTCTGATTTGAAAGTCAAGAAAAACAAGACTGTTGAAGATGAAGAAATTATTAAGTTGTTGGGGAGATATCTGAGGAATTCTGAAGCCAACCTGCATAAAACTCAAATCAATAAGGATGACTTGGATGATTATGAGCAGAAGAAAGATGATCCAAATCCTTCTGGCTCAAATCCAAGTCAATCATTTAAGGCAGATGGAAGCAAAGATAAGAAGAAGGAAGAGAAAAAAAGAGGCGATGAGAGAAGAAAGAAGAAGAATGAAGACAGATCAGGACTATACCAACAAACCCTACAAATCCAAACCAACCAAGCTCAACCTTTTCAACCAACAAACTCATACACTGAACCATCTATCACCTTAAAGCCAAAATTTCTATACAAGCCAACTGCAAATTCACTTCTGAAAATTCCAATCACTACCACTAAAACCAGCTTGAAGAAAATCATAAACCTACCTTCATATAAACCTCCAATCAAGACATACTTTAAATCTGTTGGAAGAAAAGCAAAATAACTACCAGTTATCGAGAGATCATTATGGAACTGCTATGGTCAAACTGACTTTCTTCCACTAAATTGGTGCTACACAGATGAAGAATATTTTCAATAGCTGGCTAAAGAAATAGTCTGATTCTGGGTTATATCATATACAGAAGTAAGAATTTATTATGATAATGGTTTTTTCAATCTACTTGGAGGAAATCTAATGGATACACTTTCAACCACAGAGCTTAAAAGAGTGATTAGTCTAATGAAGGATAAGGATACTATTACAAGATTTTGGAAAACTGTGTATTGTGTATGGGTGAAAAAAAAGAGATGAGAAAATTACAAAGGCAAAAGCTGAGAAGGAGGAAAGAGATAGGAAATATGCTGAAGAACTGGCAAGAATTAAGAAAAGATCAAATGAGCTTAAAGCAAAAGGGTTGCACAGACTCTCCAAAGATGGACATTTTCTGAACATCAAGGTTGGCAGATTCTCCAGGTTTAGGGCTATTTATTTAAATGGTTATTCATTAGATGAGTGCCTCAAACTTGTGGAAGCTTTAATAGGGACTGAAATTTTAGAAGAAATGGAAGTGTTAGTGACACTTAAAGATCTCATTAGAAAGGAGCCTAGGTATGAAGATTTCATGTAATGAATGTTCCTGTTAAAACTTCAATGACCATTTAATGTCAAATGTTATATTTATGTCAATTTGTATGTAAAGTCTAAACTGTTCTAGTAGCTTGGGGTTAGTTTTGTTAAAATGCATGAATTTGTGATAAGCAGTCTTCTCACAAATTGAGGGAGATTGTTGTGCAAGACATTCCTGTACTATGACAAGACAAAGTCAAATTGACAACCCTAAGTAAGTTGAATGGTAATCTATATTTGCACTGTGTATTGTAACACTTAAGTCTGTAAAAATATAAATAAACTAGACAGGAGTATTTTTCCGTAAACAGTCTCAAGCCTAAGAATAAGATCTGGAAGAATATCATGAAGATCATGCCTCAGAGAAAGTATGAAGAAGTTTGGAGTTGAATAAACTTGTTTTGTGAAAAACTTTCTAAGTCAAGAAGTCTACAAGTCACAGATTTTGTGTTATAGATGAAAGGAATATGTCCTAAGTCCAATCATGTATTAGGATTTAGGAATAACTTTTTATGTAATCTGTTTTGATTTCATTGATATTAATAAAATACTTGTTTTGTTTTTATTACGGGCTCTATCTATTTAAGTGTTTAAATAAGATATACCATAGTTTAGAGTAAAGGTTTTTATGGATTATGATGAGATCATAATAGTGAGACCTAAAAGATGATAACTCTAAACTTAAATAGTTCCTGGTCGTAGGATTACTAACTGGTAATTAATAATCCACAGAGATCGGTACATACTATGCTTGCTTCATTATGAAGGATGTCTGTTCTCATAGATATTTGTGTGGTGACACTATAGCTAGTATGTAGGTGCTTATTATAGAATAAGTTCACTGAACATGACTCGCACAGCTGAACAACTGATGGAGTTCACTCACGTGTCAGCAGTTGTTCACATAGTGATAGTTGTACAAGTATCCTTAGACTTGAGGTCATCATAGTCATCTTGTGTACACTGAACCATGCTTTGGTTTAGTTCTTAGTCTCCAGGGACAATTATTAGGGCTCTACTGGGTATAGGAATTTGTACACGAAGATAGTGTATGATCAATATAGGATCTACCCCTTCCAGTGAAGGAAGCGAATGTTCAAGGCTGATCCACTTATGCTAGTTCAGGAATCTCTGGCCAGAGTGAATGAAATTATAAAGGAGTTTCTAATTTGCATAGAACTACGCATAGTAAATGGTAAGTAAGTGATTGAATTAGATAGGCTTGACACGAGATCCATGCCTTGTATTTAATCAGGACATTGTAGGGTAGATGGAGTTTATTGTATGGTAACTATTCACTGAATAGGTTCTTGGTATTCTAAGCAGTGAATTCATATTATCCGGATAGTTGCGATATGCTGAGAAGTATCCTTTACGATGTAGAATAAATGTGATTAATTAATTAATCATATTTAATAGATTAGAGAATTTATATAAATAATGATAAAATAGTTTTATTATTATTTATTTCTACTACCGGCTTAATATTGAACCTACAGGGTCACACCATAAAAAGAGAATGATTTAATGGTGGAGGAAATAATTAATAATGGCTAAATATTATTTATTTATGAAATAAATAATTAATTGGCAAATTTAATAATTGATTAAATGAGATTTAATTGATTATAAATTAATTAAGAAAAGTTCTTAATATTATTAATTAAGAATTTAATTTTTGGAAATTAAATCAAGAGAGAGAATTATTTCTAAAGTGTTTAGAAAAAGGATTAATAATTAAAAGGTGTTTTAATTATTAATGAGAATAATAAATGGGATAATAATAATAATATTTATGGGAAAATTTCAGCTGAAAATTTTGCCTATAAATATACTATTATAGACCCTATTTTTATTCGAACCCAAAAACCCAAAAGTTTTAGAAAACCAAATTCTCTCCACCTCCTCCAACTCCTTAACGTCGTTTTCTTGGTGGATACCGGTGGAGTGCTTCACGTTTGAGGAGCAACTGCTAAGGATCTCCGATCGTTGCTTTTGGATCGCATATAAAGGTTAGTAATCGATCCCTACGTTTTTACCACGATTTATATGCTTTTATTTGGATTTTGTATGTGTAAAAGTGTTTTGCCATACCCCCGCTGCGTTTAAAATCCAACAATGGTATCAGAGCATAGGTTGTATGCATATAGATCTGTGGTAAAAATTTCAGAATTTTATGTGCTTGTATGAATTAATTATGATTTTTACAAGTTATATTATGGATTAATTTTGTCTGATGAGAAATCGTTTCTCAGAATAATTTTGAATGTTGATCTGGGTTCTACAAGTGTTGTAGATCGTCTAGGTATTTTTTCATAATTTTATGATGTATAGATTTTTTATTATGAATTTTTGAAGTTCTTGTAATTCAATTCGTAATTAAATAATCATATATATATATATATAAATTGTAAGTATGTATGTATATATATCTGCATCTGTATTTTGTCTATGTTGTTTATGTGCTGCAACCGAGAAAGAAGAGTACAGAGACTGTCAGGTACGGAGCAAAGCAGGAAAGCGGCGGCTGCTGCAAAAGAAAAAAAAAATAATAAAAAGGGGTGTCGCGCATTCCGGGAATGCGTTACACCCTGTGGCGCATTCACGGAATGCGTTACACCTTTTAATTGGTTTAAAGGGTTGTAACGCATCACCCGAATGCGTTACAGGGCTTGTAACGCGTTCCTGTAATGCGTTACAGCCCGACTGTCCAAATTAAAATTGATTTTCTAGGAGTTTCGTAACTCTGTTTTAGGCGTGCAATATACCGTTGGATTCTTTTTTCCGAGACGGATCTAATGGAGTGATCAATTTTAGTTTATATAAAAGTTTTGAACTGTTTATATTTTCGAAAGTGTTTTAAAGCTGTTTTTAACTATTTTAACTGCTTTTAACTGCTTCATGTGATACATAGAGATGTATAATGCTTAGACTAATATGCTAGATGATGTAACATGTCTACCTTGATGTTTATTCATGTTTATATATGTGATATATGCTTAGTTTATCATGCGATGATAGGTTTAGGTGAACTTAAATGAACATAAGGCGTTTGTTAGACAACCTAGTATAGTGAAATTGTTTCATAACCTTAATAATAATATTATGAATACAATCATGAGATTCTTGTGTTTATGAAATACGTAATTGAATATGAATTTTTGATATGAGAGAAAGGATGATTCTGTCAACAATAGATTTCTATCTGTAAGAAAGAGTTATTAAGTGACGCCTCTTGACAATGCTCCACCCGATCTGGGAATCATCTAATTATTGATTATTGATTTGAAATATTTAATTTAAAAGGAAGAATCTCTTTATAATATGATTATGATTGTAACGTAATATAATCCCTCTAAAATTAAATAATATCAAGTAGTAATTGGCCAATGATATAACGGGCTTGTGTCGGTCATAGCCTTCCAACATGATAGAAAGTAGTTCTTATTTTTGAATCATTGTCGGTTCGTGCTACAGCCGAGGGCTTTGATTTCGAAATAAGAAATACTTGTCTATTACATAGAGATGTGTACATTGAATAAGAATCTAAAGGTCGGTACGTGCCACAGCCGTGGGCCTTTGGGGACCGATTCAACTGTACGGAATGTTAGGTTAGACTTGACTTAGAATATTGAGTTTGTCGTGCCACAGCCGAGACTCAATTATTCAAGAGGCTAAAGTTTGATTAGGGAATAACATAAGATGTAATTGACAAGAGTTGTCTGCCTATTGAACATTACATGGCGGTTCGTGCTACAGCCGGGGTTGTGTAATGAAATGTAGGATTCCTATTCCCACTAGCATTATGAATGCTTAATTTTTCACGTAGGGGGTTGAATAAATTAGGTAAACTAGTGGGAGCCACTTATGAATAAAGACCCGATTCATATAGTGTTTTAAAATGAAATCGAATATTTGCTAAGTGTTGTTATGTGTTTATCATTTACAGATTTACTTTGTACGTTATGTCTTCTGCACTATCACTAAGGAGCATACTGGATGCTCACAAATTGACTGGTCCTAATTATGCTGACTGGCTTCGAAACTTGAGAATTGTTCTCAGGATTGAAAAGCTGGAATACGTGATTGACTCACCTAAGCCTACTGAACCTGCTAGTGATGCACATAATGATGAACATGTTGTGTATCGTAAGTGGATAGATGATGCAAATGTTGCTCAATGCATCATGCTAGCTTCCATGAACATTGAGCTACAGAAGCAACATGAGCATATGGATGCTCACACTATCCTAATGCATCTACAAGAGTTGTATGATGTGGCGGGGAGGACAGCTCGATATGAGATATCGAAGGAGCTGTTCGGTTGTAGGATTTCTGAGGGATCATCTGTGAATGACCATGTACTTAAGATGATCAATTTGATTGAACGTCTTGGACAACTTGGTTTTACCATGGATGGGGAGCTGAGCCAAGACTTGGTCTTGCAATCGCTTCCGAGTTCGTTCTCGCAGTTTGTTGTGAACTTTCACATGAATAAGTTGGATGTCAGCCTTCCTGAACTCCACAACATGTTAAAGACTGCGGAATCGAATTTTCCCCCTAAGAAGAGTTCTGTTCTTCTAATTGGTGAAGGTTCCAATCCTAAGAAAAGGAAGAGGAACTCTTCCAAGAAGAAGAAAGTAGGTGGAGAAAACGCCGGTTCCACCAAAAGCTGAAGACCCCAAGAGCAAAGTTGTTTGCTTTCACTGTAACAAGGTGGGGCACTGGAAGAGGAACTGCAAGGTTTACCTTGCAGAATTGAAGAAGAAGAAGGGTAGTGAGACTACCGCTTCTGATTCAGGTATGTTCATGATAGAAGTGAATATGTCATTAAATCAAATTTCTACTTGGGTATTAGATACCGCCTCTGGTTCTCATATCTGCAATTTGTTGCAGGGACCAAGGAGAAGTAGGACAATTGAGGAAGAGGAGGTGATTCTACTAATGGGAAATGGAGCAAGAGTTGCTGCTGAAGATGTAGAATCATTTCATTTAAATATGCCTATGGGCAAGACTATTGTTTTAAATAATTGTTATATTGTTCCCTCGAATGTGAGGAATATTATTCCCATGTTAGACTTGGCTGGATTTTCATTTATTATTGAGAATAATGAATGTTCTATTCTTAGAGATAATATTCTTTATGGATGTGGTACTTTAAATAATGGTCTGTATAAATGTGACATAATTTACTTCAGATTGAACAAACTAATAAAAGAAACGGGATGATGAAAATCTCACTTTATAGTGGCATTGCAGTCTCCATTTAGTAGACATGGAGAGAGGACTGCAAATTTGCTAGGAATGGTACACATAGATGTATGTGGACCAATGTCTACGCAAGCCATGAGTGGATTTTCACACTTCATTACTTTCATAGATGATAGATTTAGATTCGGATATGTGTTTGATGAAACACAAGTCTGAAGCCTTTGAAAAGTTTAAAGAGTATAAGTATGAAGTGGAGAAACAAACTAAATATAGTATTATAATTCTTCGATTAGATCGAGGTGGTGAATACTTTAATGGATTGTTTCTAGATTATCTCAAAGTAAATGGTATAGTCTCCCAGTGGACTCCTCCAGATTAGTATCTGAAAGGAGAAATCGAACTTTGTTAGACATAGTGCGGTCCATGATGAGCTATGCAAATCTTCCAGTATTCCTATGGGGTTATGCATTGGAAACCTCAGCATATTTACTGAATAAGGTGCCTTCCAAATCTGTTCCTCAAACTCCGTATGAGATATGGAAAGAAAGGAAACCGAGTCTTAAACACGTTAAGATTTGGGGATGTCCAGCTTATGTCAAGTAAGTTGACCCAGATAAGCTGGAATATCGATACGTAAAATGTAGTTTTGTGGGTATCTTAAAGAGACTTTAGGGTATTACTTTTACACCGATCATCGGGTGTTTGTCTCCAGACATGCTACCTTCTTGGAAAAGGAGTTTATCCTTGAAGGAAACAGTGGGAGCAAAATTGAACTTGATGAAGTTCAAGAAGCACAAACTACTACGGATCAAGTGGAAACACCTGTTCTGACTGAACAACCTTTTGTGGAACAGCCCATTCATAGATCAGGGAGAGTGTCTCGCCAACCTGAGAGGTAATATGGCCTTGTCATTAAGAATGACAATGAGTTGTCGATCATTGATGATGATGATCCTGTGACCTATAATGAGGCTATGAGTAGTGTTGACTCAGAGAAATGGCATAGTGCCATGAAATCCGAAAAGGAATCTATGTATACGGTATACGAAAGAATTATTGGAGCAGATGGCCAGGTGGAGACCTATAAGGCCAGGCTTGTGGCAAAAGGATTCAAACAAAGGCAATGGATTGACTTTGATGAAACCTTTTACCTGTAGCCCTGTTAAAATCAGTTCGGATTTTGCTTGTGATTGCTGCTTACTACGACTATGAGATTTGGCATATAACCAGATGGTTTTCTTTCCGAGGGAAATGAAAACCTAGTGTGTAAGCTGCTGCGAACCATATGTGGTTTAAAGCAAGCTTCTCGAAAGATGGAACATTTGTTTTGATGAGACAATCAAAGAGTTTGATTTTATCAAAAACGAAGATGAACCATGCGTCTACAAAAGGGTTAGTGGGAGCGCGGTAACATTTCTTGTATTGTATTGAAATAGAGTTGACACACATAACAACATAGCAGACCCACTCACAAAGCTACTTTCCGAAAGTCACTTTGATCGTCATTAAGACTAGATGGGTATTAGATACCAGAGTGATTGGCTTTAGTACAAGTGGGAGATTGAAAAGAATATGTCCTAAGTCCAATCATGTATTAGGATTTAGGAATACATTTTTATGTAATCTGTTTTAATTTCATTGATATTAATAAAAGACTTGTTTTGTTTTTATTACAGGCTCTATCTATTTAAGTATTTAAATAAGATATACCATAGTTTAGAGTAAAGCTTTTTATGGATTATGATGAGATCATAATAGTGAGACCTAAAAGATGATAACTCTAAACTTAAATAGTTCCTGGTCGTAGGATTACTAACTGGTAATTAATAATCCGCAGAGATCGGTACATACTATGCTTGCTTCATTATGAAGGATGTCTGTTCTCATAGACATTTGTGTTGTGACACTATAGCTAGTATGTAGGTGCTTATTATAGAATAAGTTCACTGAACATGACTCGCACAGCTGAACAACTGATGGAGTTCACTCACGTGTCAGCAGTTGTTCACATAGTGATAGTTGTACAAGTATCCTTAGACTTGAGGTCATCATAGTCATCTTGTGTACACTGAACTATGCTTTGGTTTAGTTCTTAGTCTCCAGGGACAATTATTAGGGCTCTACTGGGTATAGGAATTTGTACACGAAGATAGTGTATGATCAATATAGGATCTACCCCTTCCAGTGAAGGAAGCGAATGTTCAAGGCTGATCCACTTATGCTAGTTCAGGAATCTCTGGCCAGAGTGAATGAAATTATAAAGGAGTTTCTAATTTGCATAGAACTACGCATAGTAAATGGTAAGCAAGTGATTGAATTAGATAGGCTTGACACGAGATCCATGCCTTGTATTTAATCAGGACATTGTAGGGTAGAAGGAGTTTATTGTACGGTAACTATTCACTGAATAGGTTCTTGGTATTCTAAGCATTGAATTCATATTATCCGGATAGTCGCGATATGCTGAGAAGTATCCCTCACGATGTAGAATAAATATGATTAATTAATTAATCATATTTAATAGATTAGAGAATTTATATAAATAATGATAAAATAGTTTTATTATTATTTATTTCTACTACCGGCTTAATATTGAACCTACAGGGTCACACCATAAAAAGAGAATGATTTAATGGTGGAGGAAATAATTAATAATGGCTAATAATTATTTATTTATGAAATAAATAATTAATTGGCAAATTTAATAATTGATTAAATGAGATTTAATTGATTATAAATTAATTAAGAAAAGTTCTTAATATTATTAATTAAGAATTTAATTTTTGGAAATTAAATCAAGAGAGAGAATTATTTCTAAAGTGTTTAGCAAAAGGATTAATAATCAAAAGGTGTTTTAATTATTAATGAGAATAATAAATGGGATAATAATAATAATATTTATGGAAGAATTTCAGCTGAAAATTTTGCCTATAAATATACTATTATAGACCCTATTTTTATTCGAACCCAAAAACCCAAAAGTTTTAGAAAACCAAATTCTCTCCACCTCCTCCTCCTCCTTAACGTCGTTTTCTTGGTGGATACCGGTGGAGTGCTTCACGTTTGAGGAGCAGCTGCTAAGGATCTCCGATCGTTGCTTTTGGATCGCATATTAAAGGTTAGTAATCGATCCCTACGTTTTTACCACGATTTATATGCTTTTATTTGGATTTTGTATGTGTAAAAGTGTTTTGCCATGCCCCCGCTGCGTTTAAAATCCAACAATAGAGAAGTCATTCGAGAACTCCAGAATGACTTATCGAGAAGTCAAAAAAAACTACTAGGGAACGTAGATATATTGACAAGCCAAATTAAAGACATGAAGAATGGAGATATCGACAAGTCACTTCTTAACTAGAGAAGTCTGAGTTATTGACAAGTCAAAATATCATTAGAGATCTCTGAGATATTGATAAGCCAATTTTTCACTAGAGAACTCAGAGATATCGGTAAGCCAAAGTGAAGACATGATGATGAGAGATCTTGACAAAACAAATTCTCTTATAGAGAACTCAGAGACTTCGATAAGTCAAAACAACTATAGAGTGGTGAGATATCTCGATAATCCAATATGCTTATCGAGATGTCAAGTTCTCTACATACCAAACTGGAGATCTCGAGGTAAAACTCAAAGTACAAAGTGCAGACGAGTTAAATATCCAAGATTATCAATCAACAAAAATTCAATCAGTTGGATTGACAAGTCTACAAAAGCATCTTGAAGAGTACAAGATCAAAGGCCAAGATTAACTGGCAAAGTAAAGTCACAGGCGTGCAAGATTAACAAAGATACACTAAGCCAGAAATAGAAAGATTTGGTTATCAAAAAATAGGGTTTAGTACTTGTTACTGCATATTGTGTAATAACCAGTGTTTACTATTCTATAAAGTAAACACTAGATGCTTTGTTTAGAAGTAACAATTTAGATCTGAAATCTTTTATTCTCTCAAGGAAGAAGCTAAGCTCTTTAACAACAAAGAGCCTAGAAATTTTATAGCAAAACTTTATTAATTTTGATATAAAATTAAGTGATTTTTGAAAGATCTGTGTTCACTATTCGTACTTGTTTAAATTCAATATTAACACATTTCACTACAAGGTTTTAATTTACTTTGTTCATTAGTATAAATACTTTAAGAAAAGCAGAAAAACACCAAAACACATTCACTCCCCCCTCTGTGTGTGATTTATTACCTAACAAAAAGCATAGCTTTCGAAGTTGTATTTAAAGCTTGTGAGTCGAGCTATATCGACATAACTTGTAGATGGGATCGAGTGAAGCAATGTGTTTTTAAAGGAGTCATCGAGGCTAGGTTGAGGTTCCCGGTCTATACTTTTATTTGTTAGCTACTCAATGTTCACCCTTTGTCAACTGTATACAAATGTTTAGAGGATGATCACCAGTTTCATGCTGGGTTGTCATCAGTTTGGACATCCCTTTGTGTTATTCTATGTTTGGGAGTATTTCATCATCAAGAATTCTCCTTTGTCAAGAGCCGAATGTTTAGGTGATTGGTGCAGTTTTTCAAGATGAGCTTTAATTGTATATAAGACAGTTCATACTTTATCCATGTCCTAATACTCAAGAGTGATGGATTCGTTAAAAACAGGAGCAATTTCACTATCCGGTCTTCATTATTTAAAGAAATCTTGTTGAAGGTGGCCTTAAAAGCCTTTATTTTTTAGTGTGAGTTTGATACTTCAAATTTATAGTTCAAGAGGTTCCTAGTCGGATTAAGGCCCCTCTTAGAGGTTGTTCGACCTCCTTAGGTTGGCTGGAGTCCCTTCCGATGGATGTCTGGTCGGCCCAAGGCCTTCCTCGCAGATTCATCGGTCTTTTTTGGTCGGTTGGAGTTTGTAACATAGACTTTAGTTGACCGCATGTCATCTTGTGATGCTAGATATAATAAACCTTCTGGTTTGAGGCGTGCGAAGTTCGAGAAACATTGTCACCATTCTAGGTTTCTAGCTTGTAGGATCCTCGTCTTACAATCTTCTTGACCTTGTAAGGCCCTTCCCAATTAGAGGCTATCTTTCCTTTCTCGCTGACTCCTGATGCCTTAATCTTTCTCAATACCAAGTTTCCTTGTTAAGAACCTTTTTTAACCCTTTTATTGTAATAGAGGGAGGCTCTTCATTGATGCTCTAAATTACAGGGGTTAGCTTCATCTCGAACCTCATCAATGAGTGATTTCTAAGTGCACCATGAGGGCGAGCCTCATGCCTTCTTCACTGGTTTCTGGTTCATATGCTTTGATCCTCGGTGACCTATGAGTGAATTCTAAGTGCACCACTGCTTCGGCTCCATAAACCAACATAAATGGGGTAGCTTTTGTTGTAAATTTGCAAGTAGTACGATATGCCCAGCGTATCGGTAGAAATATGTTGACTCAAGTGTTTCTTGAGCATTTAACCCTCTTCTTATGTCCATCAAGGATGATCAGATTAACAACTTTTCCTTGCCCATTAGCTTGAGGATGAACATCTGAGGTGAAACGGAGTTTTATGTTGCTGTCTTTGCAATACTCTTTGAATTATTCATTTGAGACTATTGCCCATTATCCGTAACAAGGATGCGTGGGATTTCAATTCAGCATATCACATTTTCCCAGAAGAATTGGAAAATCTGCTTGGTGGTTATCTTGGCTTGAGCCGTAGCCTTGATTTACTTCGTGAAGTAGTCTATGGCTACCACGATGAATTTTCTTTGTCCTGATGTTATAGGAAATAGACCAAATATGTCCATTCCCCACATTACAAAGGGGACGAGAAAACTTATAAACATGAGCCTCTCTGGGGCTATCGGACTACAGGAGCATGTATTTGACACCTATTACACTTCTTTATATAAGCCTTTGCATCGACTAACATTATCGGATAGTAGAACCCCAATCGAGTTATATTGTGGGCAAGGGCCCTTCCCCCAATTATTGTCCACAAACTCTTTCATGCACTTTCTGAAGTGCATCATCCGCCTAGTGAGGTGTCACACCCCCAACTTAAACAGCAAAGTAAATGTAACTATTACACCATTTAAAAATAAATAAACATAACCAAATCCAAGATCTTACAGTTTAGGGTTTGGAACAGCCCAACACTACCATCTATTACAACTGATTTTAAATATGGGGTCCTCACACAAAACTACTATCTCTTATTCTACCTGAGCTCGAACATAAGCATCAGCATCACAGGTCTTACGGGCGATCTGCTTGAATCTAACCATAGCTGCTAGCTGTAATATCAAGGTAAAGTAAGGAGTGAGCCAAATGCTCAACAAGTGCTAATCAATACGATACAAAACATAAGTCAAGATATATATTAAAGAATGTCAATGAGAGGACATAACCAATGATATCGAGAGATAAAACTTTTGGGTGGTGGCATCATTTTGTTTGTATCAAAACAACTTCAAAATCATACTTTTAATCAAAATCATTTTATGACGCTACGGATTACAGCCGGTGATCAGCCGTGAAGTAATCCCGAACCTCGCTGGGTTCTACAACATTAATGGGAATCCCTAGTCAACTTTTAAGCCTAATATAAGTATGGAAAGGACTCGCGTCTCAGTCCAGATCCACTATTCAAGAAAACATTTATCCCCCTTTGGGACTGAAAACCCACGTTTTATTTATTTCAAAAACTGATGCCGAAATATAACTAAATCTCTTTTAACAGAAACATTTTATCAAGGAATTATAGATCTACTCGAAACACGGGAAATATGGTACTAAATTTCAGGGCCATGATCCACAAAACTATACTCTATTAAGGTAACTGAATGGTTTTCATATATCAAAGTTTGGACATGGGAATTTAGCGAGGCTATTGGATATTATGAAGGGTAATGCCAAACTGGGCTTAAAGCAATGGTTTCTCATCAAGGTTCAAGTGCTGGATCATCAAGAAGGTAAGCTTCATGAATACTAAGGGTGTTAAGGTATGAAGAAATGACCTTAGCTCAGGATTTATCAGAATTGTCAAGCTTTAAGATAAGAAAGAGGGGTAATCAATGAGGAATCACTTTGATAAATATCTGGCTTTCAGGGTTCAAGGTAAGGTTCTATAGGGGTTCAAGTATCAGGATGAGATATCAATACTTAGGAATCATTAGCATGTTAATCAAGAGAATCAACCAAGAGTTGTAACTACCCTTTCTTTTATCATGGCATTCAAATTACTTTAAATTACTATCATGATAAGACTTTTGAACTACTTGCAATACGTACTCAAGGGTTCATGGAATTTCAAGGATAAACATAAGATACGCTTGACTTAAATATATATATATCAAAATGACTCAGGATAGTTGCATCGATATAAATGAACTATTTACAGTGAATACGAAAGACAGGTTGAATCACTTGCCTTGAGAAAGGCTGGTCTGGTCTGACTGGTAGGAGCAACTGGAAGCTTCACTCGACCTTTATGGCAAGTTTTCCCTCGTCTCGAGATCCTACATAAATAATAATAATCCTTATTATAATATATCCTCACCAACTTAACCTATTTACAACCCGAATTTAAACACGGATGGCACTTAGGCCTATATGCACTTAATTTATATTCACCTTTAAATTATAATTGCACACACATAGCCACATAATCACATATCATATATTAATACCAAATAACACCATATACACCATAATGCAACACTTGGCTTGGATGATCTCGACTCACAACTTAAGTCACTTGGTCGCTAAACTAGACAAAGTCTTCTAATTTCTGGCTTCCTAACTCGATGTGCCTTTACTAAACTATCCAAGTCCTATTGACCCTCACTTGGGCCTTTTGCTCTACTGACCTTATACTATCTTACAACTATGGTGGTCAACCTAAATCTCACTCTTAAGTGTTCTAAAACTATGTGATAAGTGTAAGTGCTCACTGGTGCAAATTTCAGAATGATATCTATGGTTTCTTGAGTGTATTAGACACTCTTAAACTACAAGTTTCATGCCATTATCACATAAACATACAAAAATTGAACCAAGCAACAAGAATGATCTCTAGGACCATTCATTCGGCTCCCTTAAGGTCATGGCCGAATGAAATGGAAGGGAATGGCCATTTAACATCAAGAGTTTCTTTCTCAAGACTTGGCACTTCACCATTCCTTGTAGTCCTCTCAAAAACAACCTTAAATCCACAAAAATCAAGGTTGTACTTTGAGTTTCAACTAAAACCTTAACATGCAACTTTAAAACTTAAACTTTTTACTCAAAACTCCTTGGAATATATGTGATCATGGTATGAGAAGTAACATTTACTTGTGTAGAAGGTGGAAACTTGGTGGAGGAATGAAGAAAATGGGGAGGGGGTTGGTTTTGGCTAAAAAACCGAGAGAAGGAGGGGGAGGGCCGAGAGTGAGGGAGTGAGGAGGGTGGAAGGAGAAAGTGTGATGGTGAGTGGAGTGGATGATCATACCAATTGCTTGCTTTATGGTTTTTGATTTGGCAAATGTGAGTGGAAATGAGAATTGACAAGACTATCCCTCCACTTATACTTGGTTCATTTTGCATGCAAGGGTAAAGAAGGAATTTGGCTAGAAAAATAAGAGTTAGTGGGGTTGGAATTGTCTCTTTAGCCCTTTGAATTGAATAGAGAAGGATTTGCATGCAAGGACAACCATGTAATTTGCTAATTATGACAACTAACATTTATAAAGATTTATTTTTATAAAATAAAATACAAGTTCAAAAATTATAAAATTTATACCATAAAATAACTTGGATTTTTAGAAATTTTATAAAACCGCTTTTGAATTTTGTGAACAAAATAACTTTTAAAAAGATTGTAAGTCATATGTCATAGCCTATTTGTATATTCGAGGATTCAACTCAACTCAAATAAGAATGTAATAAGTAAATAGTGGATCTACCGTCAGAGAGATCTCGCAAAGTAATATCTGTCAAAGGATTCAGAGACAAGGTTCATCTACAGACTTGAGGAGTTAATTCACTGGAAGAAGTTCAAGAAGTTGATCATGCCTCAGTGATATAAATCAAGATCGTGGATTTAATCAAGTGACAGAGATCTCGTCAGGGTATCAATAAATTACAAGGATTTAATCTGAAGAAAATCAAAGTGTCAGAGTCAAGACATGAAGAAACGTCACGGAAGTTAGTCACTCATGAACCAGACAGTACATCGAGTGTCAACGTTGAAGTGGTGGAATTGATTCATAATTTTCAGTGATTTTCAGAAGATTTGCAGAAGAATGGTTGCTGCTCAAGACTAGAATTAATTCTCTATTAATTAATTAAGTCATCTAATTTAATTAAGAAAATAAATTATATCTGCGAAGAATAATTTATTTATTAATTGAATTAATTGATTAATTAATTCTGAATTAATTCTAGGAATTTTAGGAATTTTCAGAAGCTTAATTGGATTAAATTCAAGCATTAAATCAGCAAGACAATTGAAAATGAACTAGCATGACAATCAGGATTGTCATACCGAAAGTTACTCTAGGAGGATGATTGTCTTGCTAGTTCATTCTGATTGTCATGCTAGTTCATTCTGATTGTCATGCTAGTTCATTCAGATTGTCTTGCTAGTTCATTCAATTGTCCTACCGAAAGTCTTGCCAGCTATAGGATTGTCATGCCAAGTCAATTCTATTGGTTTTGTTGATTTAAATAGAAGCAGAGAAGCAGCATATCATTTTAATCATCCAACACACAAGTCAAGAACAAAAGAGCAGCCGCCTTGAAATATAAAATCATCTTCTCTGCAGAAATTCAAGATCAATTTCTAGTTTGTTAATGTTAAATCCAAACCACTAGAATTATTTATCTTGTTCTTGTGTAACAATCTAGCGGATCAAAATCCCTAGAACTTAATCTCAAATTGCGTTTAGCATTTGATTCTAATTATTGCAAAAATAGAAAAAGTTCATGTCGAATTTATTCTAAATTTGTGATAATTAATTTGAGATTAATTCCTTGTAATCGATACAGTTGTTGTAACACCTTTCAAGTTTAATAATATTTTTATTTTACTTGAATTTTGTTTCACATTTTTTATTCCGCATTTAATTCGATTATTCGGTACTGTTTGTATTCAACCCCCCCTTCTACAAACAAATTGGGACCTAACAATTGGTATCAGAGCCTTCTGATTAACGAACAAATCAAGATCCTAGACTTTTGTGATTTTTCAACTCCTTGAATTTTTATTTATTCAAAAATTCATAATGACTTCACATAAAGTTGGAACCGTTAAAATTCCACAATTTGATAAAGAGAATTATATCATGTGGAAGAAGAAGATGCTATTATTTTTACAAGTTGCAAATCCCAAATATTCAAACTTGTTAAAGAAGGGTATAAAAACTCCGATGGTTATTGAACCGGAGGTAATAATAGATGGTGTGGTGACTACTGAAGCTAGAACCTATCCAAAAGAGCCTGAAGATTTTACTCCTGCTGAGAAGGAAGAAACCTCCTTGGATGCCAGCCTTCAATTAATATTAATTGATTCCCTTGATCCCTTGATGAACAGACATGTGATGAACTGTAAAAATTCCAAACACATGTGAGAAACTATTGAGGTGATTAATGAAGGCACAGAGGAAGTTAGGGAGAACAAGTTGGAAATCCTAACCTCTGAATATGAACATTTCAAATCAAATCCAGGAGAAGGAATTACTGAAGTGTTTGAGAGGTACAATGCGTTGATCAACAACCTGAACATCAATGGAAAGTATTATTCAATCAGGGAGGTCAACAAAAAGTTCCTTTTAACACTGCCAACTCATCTTGAACATAGAATCACTGCCATTAGAGAAGCTAGAGATCTGAGTGAGATTTCTTTGGACAGGCTCTATGGAGTGTTAAAAACCTATGAGTTGGAGCAGATTCAACAGAAGGAAGTCTATGGGAAGGATAGAATGGTCAGCACATCTACTGCACTTGTAGCTGAAGGTCAACAACAACAACAATCTCAACAGTTAGAAAGAATGGTACAGTTTTCCAAGGGTGAGGAAAATGAGTTAGTAGCAGAATATGATCCTCCTACTACAAATCAATCAAGTGATGATTTTTATTCCTTGGAAGAGCTGGAGCAATTGGAAGACGAGTCAATGGCCCAAATTGTCAAGAGATTCTCCCATGTCAGATTCAAGAGGAATCCCAAGCTTAAGTACAAGTCCAACTACAACAAATTCCAGAAAGGTGGATCTTCATCCTCTAACACCAGCAGTGGTGGATACAAAACAGGGATGATTGATCGAAGCACCATTAGATGCTATAACTGCAATGAGTTGGGACACTTTGCCACAGAATGTAGGAAGCCAAAGCAAGTAAGAAAGAACTCTGAAAGGGCTTATCTGGCAAAGGGAAGAAGCTGGGATGATACTGACAGTGAAGATGAAGATGAAGGAAATCTTGCTCTTATGGCTATTGATGGAAAAGCTTCATCGTCAAGAATAGAGGTAAAACTTTCTGATGCTGAAATGGTTTATCATCTAAGAGGTAACTTAGATTGTGCACGTCGTGATAATGAACTGTTAAGTTTACAGATCACAGACCTTGAGAAAGAGGTCAATGAATTAAGACTTGTGCACATTAATCAAGACAAATTAAAAGAACAGGTATCTTTTCTAGAGAATAGAGTTGGCTGTTATAGAAAACTCGAAACTATTCTCAAAGACAAGATCACCGGTCTTGAGACTAAGGTTAGAGCCTACTTCAATTCTTGTTCGAAGGCTAAAGAGTTCTACAGTAAGCAAGCTGTTAATCAAACATCTGGAATAGGATATGATTACAATGCTGCTATTGGAGAATTAGGCATAAACTCCCCTCCTCATGTCTGTGCTAAAGGGAGGGAAGTACCACATGTGCTTAAGGGTGTTGATGTACCCCTCTATAAAGCATCAATTGCTGAACCATTTGATGCGACCTCTTCTGTTATTCAAGAAGAAATACGTGCTGAAGATCATGCTTATGAGAAGATTGTTTCCAAGTCAAGTGAGTCGAAAGTTCCAGTCAAAGTTGTGAAAGCAACTGAGACTAACTCAGACACACATGAGTTGGATAACAATAATGCCATGTCTACCATGCATAAATTGCCTGCTGTTAATCACTCTCATAAAGCATGTGGTGTTGCTAATTGTATGTCTTGTGCTTTTAATATGATGTATGCTTATTTTAATGGTAAGTATGTGTCTAATGATAAGACTACTCCTCGTCAGCATGTGAATAACAAGAAGCATGATAGGTCTAAGACTGCTAGTCCTTCTAAGGCTAGAAAGGAGACATTTGTGCCTAAGCTTAAACAGAAATTTGTTAAGGCTGTTTACAAGGTCAAATGTTCAGTCATTGAGAATGTTGAGATCGTTAAAATTAAAAATGTTGTTTTGTCTAACAAAGGACAGTTCTACAAGTATGCCGGGCCCAACCAAGTTTGGGTTCCGAAGAAGGTCTAATCCATTTGAAGTGCAGGGCATTAAACAGGTGTAACCGGTAGTGTGGATTCTTGACAGTGGATCATCAAGACATATGACCGGAGATAGAGCCCTGCTATCAAATGTGGATTGAGAAAGCTGGCCCCCTGGTTACCTTTGGAGATAACAGCAAAGGTTTATCCGAGGGATATGGCTGTTTGCAAGCTGGGAATGTTATCATTGTAATTTTGTATATTGTGCTAGGTTATTATCAGGAAGCAGTATCTAACATATAGCACCAGTGACGAGACTTGAGAATATTACGACATATCAGGCACCTGCTGCACATTACACTTGGAATTGTACTCTAGTAAGATGTGTACAAGTGTACTCCTGGTTGGTGAGTTAAAAGAGGAAGTCAGTGCACCACAGTTCATGGACTTTGCAGCTGCAGATCTGTTGGACTATGCAATCTCTTCTTCACAATCTCACTTCAGGTTGGTATGAACTAGTATACTGCTCAAGCAATCGTCAAGGACATGGTATGGCACTCTAACAGAAGTTATAATTTTATATGAACTAGTAGAGTCGTCATATTTATAACTATATTATCACTAAGCACAATCATATTGTTTTATATGTGCAGTGGTATATTGATAATGCAACATAACAATTAGTATCTAAAGTACTTGACAAGTATCGGTCAATGATATCTTGTTAACATTATGTTGCAGATATTTGTAAGCTTTTGACATGAATGAGAATTACTTAGACTTTACCCTAAGTGATCAATATTTTATCAAAAACTCATTCATATTGAAAAACAAAATCAAACTTCTTTCTACATTAGTGATTTCTTATTTCATGTAAAATCTTTTGAAATCACTATTGTAAATCATTTTCTCTCTATTACCATATGTTCTGTGTTACAGGTTCAGTCTCCAATGACTTTCTTTCATTGACAGTCATGAGGTTGAAAACCCACAACGTCTATCCCAGACTGTAAAGACAAAAAAAAAAAAAAACAGAACCAACCAACACTCTCTTACCACTAAATGTAGTATGAATGAGCGTGAGGGAGATAGTGCCTTAGTGCACCACATAAGGAAGGTTCTGTAGTCAACCCAGTAGCTCTGTCTCATACATAGATGAGTAGTATTTAAACCGAGACAACTGCTAGCCCCCATACATCTTCTCAAAAAGATGTAATGGCTGAAAAGGTACAAAAACAGTTACTAGATTCATTCTCTCAACAGGGTGAGTCTATTGAATTTTGCCTGTCGGCCAAGGTATCCGATGTAGTGTCACCACTTCAAACATAATCAATTCTTGATGCACAAGGAGAGGTTACACACACAAAGGATGAGTTGACGGAAACAAGAGTTTCGACCATTTTAAGGTCAGATTCGATTGTTCAAGGTTCGTTAGTGGACCAATTGCCTTTACAGGTGTTAGGAGAGGATACTGATCCAAAAGCCATATGTCAGTGGTCAGTGTCTACCTCCCCAGGCTTAAATCCCCTGGATGCATCTGCGGATAGTGGATCTGACATAGGTGCAGATCGGCAACTTGTTGACAATGATTCAGATATTACCTGATGAGTCACAAGGAAGTGTCTTCACAGACATTAGAAGGGAACCTTGATCTTTATGCTAAAATCTTTGGATCATTGTTTACCTTCCCAGAATTCAAATCTGGAACCCTAAAAGGGAAACTAGCAACTTGTAGATTATGACTCAGATTTATCTGACGAGTTTAACAAGGATGGGGATTTGTGAACTCCCATTGCACCACCTGTGACCTCCCTTAAGGATGGCTAAGGTGATTTTCCTTGCAGGTACAGCTGGATTATGGAGCTATGAGAGAAGAGTGATACACTTGTGAGAATGAGTGTAAACACGAGTGGAGAGAAGAGTGAAACACATGTGAGGTACACTAAAACACAATCACACACTCACAGTGAGGAAGAAAAAGAAACTACTTGTTATTTCTTTTCCAACCAAGTGAAATATGAGAACTCCTTCAGACGACAGCATACATTCCTTCTTTAAGGGGGAGATAAAAGCTTAAGTAATAGTTTGGAGGATTCCTCAACTAAGGGGGAGAAATAGCAGGGAGGAAGAAAAAGATCCTACATGTACACTACACCACACCATTGTTGTTTGTAACTACGGATCCTATTGTACGGGAGAGGTGGTAAACACAAGGTGATTTCCTAGTAAGGGAAGAAGCTGTTAGGGGAGTACCATTGGTTTTTATCTGCGGATCCTATTGTACGGGAGAGGTGGTAAAACGAAGGTGATCTTCTTTAATCAGTTGATTCTCATAGGGGGAGAAGCAAGAGATATGGGCTTCTCAACAGGAAATGTGGTTGTACAAAAGAAGATGGAACTACTTGAAGATATGTTCAGTCTAGAGGAACATCTACTTGGAATCTGGAAAATGTTAAATCTCATCCAGAACTTTTCTGCTATTTACTTTGCATGTATGTTTATATCTTTTTCTTATTTGTTAGTTGAGTTATCCTCTAGGTATTTGTGTGTTCTTGTCTAACAAACAAATAGGGGGAGATTGTAAGTCATATGTCATAGCCTATTTGTATATTCGAGGATTCAACTCAACTCAAATAAGAATGTAATAAGTAAATAGTGGATCTACCGTCAGAGAGATCTCGCAAAGTAATATCTGTCAAAGGATTCAGAGACAAGGTTCATCTACAGACTTGAGGAGTTAATTCACTGGAAGAAGTTCAAGAAGTTGATCATGCCTCAGTGATATAAATCAAGATCGTGGATTTAATCAAGTGACAGAGATCTCGTCAGGGTATCAATAAATTACAAGGATTTAATCTGAAGAAAATCAAAGTGTCAGAGTCAAGACATGAAGAAACGTCACGGAAGTTAGTCACTCATGAACCAGACAGTACATCGAGTGTCAACGTTGAAGTGGTGGAATTGATTCATAATTTTCAGTGATTTTCAGAAGATTTGCAGAAGAATGGTTGCTGCTCAAGACTAGAATTAATTCTCTATTAATTAATTAAGTCATCTAATTTAATTAAGAAAATAAATTATATCTGCGAAGAATAATTTATTTATTAATTGAATTAATTGATTAATTAATTCTGAATTAATTCTAGGAATTTTAGGAATTTTCAGAAGCTTAATTGGATTAAATTCAAGCATTAAATCAGCAAGACAATTGAAAATGAACTAGCATGACAATCAGGATTGTCATACCGATTGTCATGCTAGGCCATTTTCCATTGTCATACCGAAAGTTACTCTAGGAGGATGATTGTCTTGCTAGTTCATTCTGATTGTCATGCTAGTTCATTCTGATTGTCATGCTAGTTCATTCAGATTGTCTTGCTAGTTCATTCAATTGTCCTACCGAAAGTCTTGCCAGCTATAGGATTGTCATGCCAAGTCAATTCTATTGGTTTTGTTGATTTAAATAGAAGCAGAGAAGCAGCATATCATTTTAATCATCCAACACACAAGTCAAGAACAAAAGAGCAGCCGCCTTGAAATATAAAATCATCTTCTCTGCAGAAATTCAAGATCAATTTCTAGTTTGTTAATGTTAAATCCAAACCACTAGAATTATTTATCTTGTTCTTGTGTAACAATCTAGCGGATCAAAATCCCTAGAACTTAATCTCAAATTGCGTTTAACATTTGATTCTAATTATTGCAAAAATAGAAAAAGTTCATGTCGAATTTATTCTAAATTTGTGATAATTAATTTGAGATTAATTCCTTGTAATCGATACAGTTGTTGTAACACCTTTCAAGTTTAATAATATTTTTATTTAACTTGAATTTTGTTTCACATTTTTTATTCCGCATTTAATTCGATTATTCGGTACTGTTTGTATTCAACCCCCCCTTCTACAAACAAATTGGGACCTAACAAAGATATTTATTCAAGGTTTAAAATATTCCTTATAAATCAAAAATAAAAGAAATAAATAAACTTTTACTTTGAAAAAAATCATATACCACATAACGAAAATTTAAGACGCAGAAATTCGCATTCACACAAACATACAACAGTTGAATATATTGGCATTCGGCTTTAAAATTACACCAAATTTACAATTAATATTACACAAAAATGCCGGTTGTAACATCCTCTCCCCCTTAAGGGATTCTATCCCCAGAATCTAAGAGAACAGATGAGGATACTGGGAACGCATATCAGACTCTAACTCCCAAGTCGATTCTTCGACCTTAGGGTTCCTCCAACGTACTTTTACTAACTTTACTGACTTAATTCTAAGACTCTTCTCTTGCCAGTCGAGTATTTTGACCGGTTGCTCCACAAATGACAGGTCTGCCTGAATTTCTACTGGTTCATATTCTATCACATGGCTAGCGTCAGGATTGTACTTCTTAAGCAACGACACATGAAACACATTATGCACATGCTGATACTGAGGTGGTAAGGCCAACTCGTAGGCCACCTTCCCCACTTGACACAAAATTTCAAAAGGACCTATATATTTAGGTGCTAACTTCCCTTTCTTGCCAAATCTAGACAACCCTTTTCTAGGTGACACCTTCAACAAAATAGCTTCGCCAATTTGGAATCGAACATCCTTACACGCTGGATCCACATATTTCCTCTATCTATCTTGAGCAGCAAGCAACCTTTTTTGAATTAACTTGACTGTGTCATACAACTGTTGTACCAATTCCGAGCCGAGAATTCTAAAATAATAAATTCACTAAGATAATAAGAACTCTTGCCAAGTTCATAGTCGGGCTACCTAACGTAGTACTGACAGTTAAAACCCTTATGGGAACCCTTATAAATATCGTGATAGAAGCGTAGTTCGTTATCGTAGATGGTAGCGGGACTCCGAACCCTGAGATTGAGGAGCAACAGCGCGATGATGTTTTATTACTAATTGGAGATCGGATTGTGGATCCGATAGAGCATCCTAATGCAGGACCGGATGATGTTCATATTGAGGATGTAGTGGTTGAGGATGTTGTGCTAGATGGGATTGTTGCTGAGGAGGATCTCGTAGAGGATCCTAACAAGAATGAATAAAGGACCACTGAGGAATTGATGACCATGGTTAGGGCGACTACCAGAGGTAGGATTGGCCGGTCACTACCAGAGGTTCGTTCAAGTTTGTAAAGATAGTAGCCCCTTTAACGCGGCTTACTCATAAAACTGAGAAGTTCGAATGGAAAGAGAAATGCGAGAACAGCTTTTAAGAACTGAAGTAATGATTGGTGACGGCCCCTATGATGGTATTGGCGGATGGAAAAGGAGATTTTGTGATCTGTAGTGACGCTTCGCATAAGGAATTAAGGTGCTTCTTATACAGCACATCAAGGTAATCGTGTACGCGTCAAGACAATTAAGGGAATATAAAATTCGATATCCCCACCCATGAGCTTGGGCTCGTGGCAATAGTTTTGCCCTAAAGATTGTAGGCACTACTTGTATGGAGAGAAGTGCGAGATTTACCTAAGCCATAAATGCTCTAGTACATTTTCACGCAGAAAGAGCTCAACATGCGCCAAATGAGGTGGTTAGAGCTAATCAAGGATTACGATTATGAGATTCTTTATCATTCGGGGAACGCCAATGTGGTGGCTGATGCCCTTAGTAAAAAGGAGAGACTCAAGATGATAATGTCTTTGAGAGAGTTTATAAGAGGTTTTGATAAAATGGAAATAGAAGTGAAGGTAACCGTAGCCGGTACCGAAAAGCTGTTTGAGATTGCAATACAGCCCGAATTATTGGAAAAGAACAGATTGTGCCAGAAAAAGTGATGAATGAAGGCAGAGAGCGAACAAATAGATAAGAGATTAATACCGAGAAAGATGATAAGGGAATAATGAGGTATTCCTACAGAATTTGGGTTCCAAATGTTCAAGAGCTTAAAGATGAGATCTTAGATGGAAGCTAGTTTGAGGAATAAGATTTAGAGCAAACCCTGAACGTGATAGTCAGGGAGGTCACCATCAAGATAGAAGGAACCCATAACATGATGAAGTGGAAAATAAGGATTTAAAATATGTAGGAGGACCCCGATTATGGGGAGGAGGAGGGAATGTTCAGACTAAGGAAACAGAAGTCGAGTAAGGAAAGGAGACCCGAGACGGTACTCCTATACAAAAATTTATGGACCTTTCTAGATAGAACTTAGACTATGATCCCAACCACCACCCTGAGGAAACAATGCGGTGAGAAATTCTTTCAGGACCTTTAAGTCGCTAAGCTCTCAGAGTTCCAAGGGAATAGCTGACCCAGCCGAGGCAAGAGCCTGGCTAAAGGAAATACAGGAATCATTTGAGATTCTAAATGATTGACGAATCACAAAAGAGTGTTTTTGTCACTTACCCTCCTAAGAGAAGGGCCACCACTGGTGAAAGACCAAGAAAGGCACGGAACCAGAGTTTAGAATAAACTGATTAAAGTTCATTCAATTGTTTTCTGGAAAGTAATTCCCAAGGTTATGGAGATAGTGTAAAAGCTTTAGAGTCAGAACAAAGGCAGACGAGTATGATGAAATATGAAGCTAAGTTGTAAAAGTTGTCAAGATTCGTTCTGATGACAAGAATCCCAGAACGATGTGATGCTTGAAGTCAAAGATTAGTGGGTTCATGAAATAATGATAAGAGAAAGGAAAATAAAAAGAAACTGAAGTGGAAAGGAATATAAAGGCAATAGAGTTTGAGGAATGATAAGGGAGTTGGGTATGAGGAAACCCTAAAGACTCGTAGCAATAGAAATAGAAAAGTATGTAATCGTCAGGATGAGGGTGATTCACCATGAGTTAAAGTTGATGATTGAAGGAATAAGAAATACATATATTTTATCCCTTGTAAGTTGGGAGGATTTGAGGAAACCTTGAGATAGTTCGAAGGATAAATATTGAGACGCGGATAGACTGAGGAGACAAGAAAGTAAGAAATTAGGAATATTGGATGAAGGAAGTGACCTTCAAGAATGTGAAGTGTAAGACCGGTGGCTTGATACCCAGGAAGGGAGACGCCAGGTATGAGAGATATCCCAACATTGAGATGACTGTTGAGATAAACAACAAAAGTAAATACGGAATTATTAAGAAGAAGTTCACGTTGAACACGACCAATATCTTCCAGAACATCCTTGTTATCGTCACCAAATCAAGCAAGAAAAGTAGATAACCGTAGTTATCTTTTGGAGGCCATATTGATTGACCTCATTTTGAATACAGATGTTATTGTGAAATTAGGCATTTACTATCAAGGTGGGAATGATTGAATAAGACACCCTTATCAGGGATATATGACTTGATTTATCCATGGAAGGATGCATGTACCTTTTTAAAGGTGACATTAAAGATAGAACATCGGTAACTTAAAATGAATCCTAGGGGAATGCATAAAGGTTGGCATTTCACCCTTAATAGGAATAGTATGAGTTTTGACATTATGAATTGGAAAGGATTAAGGTAATAACAACCTTTAAGTATCAGTGGGGAAATTTTTCAGAAACATATAGACAATGGTTCTAGTATTAGTAAAGGGTATTTCGATATGCCCTGTATCTAGGGAATACAGGAGGAACAATTCAAGGATAACCTTAGAGGTTTTACAAGGAGAAAGGTAATATTCAAAATTCTCAAGAGTAAAAATGTTGATAAAGGAAATATGACATAATTATAATGATGCCAAGTGGGGCACGTGTTAAACCACGAGAAAGTATGGATCGAACCAGTAAAGGTCGAAATTGTTCAGGGCCATTAGGGCCTAAGATAAAAGATGTTCTAAGTATGATTGAGAGTCAGTCGTGGCAATGTTCACATCTAATGACTAAGGCAATGACTTATGGAAAAAATGGTGATTTTTTTTTCTTCTCACCAGGACTTAAGAAAAGCATTTTCACATAAGCAGTGATTGAAATGAGGTAGAAAATTTAGTTGGAGGTGGTTAAAATGACATTGATTGTAAGGAAATTTTACTATCAGGAAAGGCCAAAGAGGTGGCCGACACTTTAAATGTAAGAGGATAATTATAGGCGCTCGTGCGAGAGGAATACAGTGATGATGGTTGAAGCCGGGAAGGTTGTATTACGGTTCGGAAGATTGACATTCCTTCTGATGACTGTGCAATACTCAACCGTAATAGTAGTTGGGTAAAGGTTTAATTCGTGTAATTGCCATGAGCGGGCTATCTATCTTAGAAGGTACTATCTTGAGATAAGCCAGGGACATGTTTCAAGAAGGACTAAACGAACCTTTGAGTTAAGTCTTCTATTGATGGCATATGATTAAGAAGGGTATTAACCTGCTATCGTTGCTTTGATTGAAACTCTTCTGCAATTTTATCTGCTTCATGTCATGAATGTACGCCAGGATCTGGAGTGTTCTTCATGAATTATGAATGGTGATTATGTTAACTCCTTAGAAGAATTCGATAAGGTAGGTATGGACTTTGTATGGTTAGATATGAAGATTTCATGGAAAATGAATGACTACAGTAGGTCAGTGGTAGACCATAGTAATGCTCCAATGAGTCTATGAATAATGAGACAATGACAACTGTGAGAGTTGTACTGTAATGAATGTTGAGATTGAGTACCACAAATTGGGTCATGGTGATGGATAAGTTATCATTGAATAGACTAATTAAGTAGATTATTTACCTATTGAATATTTATTCCTCCTTATCAATAGAAGGTCATATGACTATATGAGGAAGGTTGTGATGCAAGCATAGAATTCTAGTAACGATGATGTCTAGAATGAGATCCCAGATTCAATTTTCAATGTCGAGGGAGTTTCAAAGGTGATTGTGTATAAGCTCGAGGAAGAGCATGGGTCCATAGAATGATGGACGGAATAGCAAAAATATTTAAGCATGTGAAATGCGATGCGATAATACTTGATGTTGATATATATACGTATATGATTTGTTCTCCTATGACAAACCTCTATAGTTCAGAGGTAGATTCCAAGCTAGATATTTTGTGGCAGTATATTTTATATATATACAATTCTCTTCAGTTCGTTCTTTTCTCTCCTTTTCATTTCATATAAGCTGAGAAGAACAACCCTTCCAGAAGGGGAGGTATTGCCGAATGACTATCTATTTGTGTGATAGAAGCCTAGTAGGATACCATCTATTATTTGATTGCTTGTCAAGTACTAAAGGTTGGCCACCTTCTGTACTAACTATGCGATATAACAAGTGTTCATGATCATAGTGATCTCTCAATAAATTCTTTTACTTCTATATGAAGGACCAAGCTTTCGAAGATAGAAGCAGCTAAAGGAAGTAGTAACAGTACGGTGGTATTCCGATTCTAACGCGTTCGTGATACTAAGGTTGACGTGGTTATTAAAAGGTTATAGAACGCTAATGAGCAAAAGTGTAACCAGTATAGTATTATGTACGGAAGATAGTAATGACTACAAACTGGAAAAGAATGGGTATTGAGAAGCAAAAGCCATAGTGCTAGAAGCTATGATGAGAGTCTGTGCAATAGACTTGAATGAATTTAGAATGATCACTTAACGCGGATTGAGTTTTCTTATGAAAATAGATCATATGTCATTATCGAGATGTCGCCTTATAAGATCCTTGAGGGAAGACAGTGTCGATCTCCCTTATGATATGATGATGTTGCAGAGCGCAAGATGCTTAGACCAGCTGTGGTCCAAAGGACCAAGGATATAATAGATTTAATTAGAGGACGGCTGGTAGTAGCCCAAGATGGGCACACGAAGTATGTTGATTTGATATGAAAGGACAAGGAATAGGAAGTAGGGGACCTAGTGCTGTTATAGGTATTCCCTTGGAAAGGATGGATGAGGTTCGGAAAGAAAAGAAAGCTAAGCCCACGAATTGTTGGACCCTTTGAGGTATTAAGACGTACTGGGAAGTTAGCATATGAGCTAGCCCTACCCCCGAACATGTAGCAAGTTCATAACGTGTTCTACGTATCAATATTAAGGAAGTATAATTCGGATGCCAGACAAATAAGGGCATATGAGCGCATAGACATGCAACACGACGTAACCTATATGGAGCAACCAGGAAGGGTTATAGATTGAAAAAGGAACAAGTGCTTAGGAGAATGGTTATCAAACTATTCAGAGTTTGATGGAAGAACCACAATGTGGGAAAATTTACTTGAGAATTAGAAAGTGCAATGCTAAGAAAGTATCCCTATTCATTTTCTATCTGATTCCGGGACGGAATTCTTTTAAGGAGGGGAGACTGTAATAACCCCAATTTTTGGAATTTTTGAAACCCTTATGAATAGTGTTTTGCTGATTATGCTGAATAAGAAAACTTTTCACGCCACACTATGTAGGGGCTCTTTTATTGATCTCCTGGAATATTATTAGTACTCTATATGATAAATAAGTGTATGTAAAGATCATCAGAATCCAAATTCGAACACTTTGATTTTTCCCGAAAATCTACCAGATACAGAAAGAATTGAGTATAAGGTAACAGAATAAAAAGGATTTAAATTCAAGGATTAAAAGAGAGGATCATGAAAGGAATATAATGTATTGAGAAAGGTTAAAGAAACCTAAGTAATAAGATCCCGAGTATGATCCCTCAAACGATAAACGAAAACGAAAGCTAAGCGAACCGTATAACAGATCAGCGGTCATTAGGCAATCAATTAAGAGGTAATCAAGGAGGTTAGGGATGATGATGTCATCAAACCAACAAGAAGAGGACAAGTGTGGAGGGTGACATCACATGATGACCAAAGCATGACATAAGGGGAAGAAGTGTGGTTGATTTATAACCACACAATTTTTTTTCATGGTTAAAAATGATTAAAACAAAACAAAAGTCAACCAACCAAGGCAAATCAAAACAAATCACAAAAAACACAAAAGCTCTTCCCTTTTCTTCATCAAGCTCTCGGCCAAAATAAACACAGCAACTTCAAACTGCCATATCTCCTTCAATACTCACTCAAATGTTGTGTTCTATAGCTTGTTGGAAAGGTATTGAGATGGCCTACAACTCTTGTTCACAAGTCTCGTCCAAAGAAGCATGGTAAGGCCCTTAGTTTTACATTTCTTTCAATCGGACTTTTAGAAACTTTAAAGCCTAACTTTGTGTTCTTGATTTCTTTGGAAAGATCAAGCTTGTAGGAGGCTCCATAAGGCTTCCTAGTAACTTTTCACCCTCCAAGAAAGGTATAAATCTTCACACCCTTTAGTAATAAGTTTTAATGTTGAAGTTTGGAGATGGTTTGGATGGATGAGTAGTAATTTGAATGATAAGCATGATTCAAGCTTAATTGTTAAGTAGTTTAGTTGAATTTGGAGATGTTATAATATATGATTGGATTGAGATCCTTGAGCTTATTATGACTGAAATCAGTAGCATTGATGTGTATCTTGAGTTGTTTTTAATTGGTAGTTGGATTGATATGATTTGGAATGGTAAAAATTTGGAAAATCGCGTAAACATAGCCGTCATAATGTCCGATTTACTTTAGACTGTTTTTGTTCTTAACATCAGGCCCCGAGAACTCCCTGTTATGTTTTAACCATTGCCATGATTAGATATTTAATGTTATGAACTTCGTTTTGATATGTGGTTCGTTTGAATCCGATGTACGGTTTAGGAGAAACGACCGTTTTATGTAACGGCGTTTCGCGACCGAACCATTACCCCTCGCCTTACTTTGAAACCTTGGTTAAGGACTTTAAATGACTATTTGGGGTATGAAACATTTATGTAAAGTGGATTAGGCAGTTGGTAAGGTGCTCGCGAAAGAATCTCCTTAAAACTCTTAATGGCTAATTTATTAAAAATGGTGGAGCCGAGGGTACTCGAGCGACTTAAGTGAATCGTTAAGCGCGAAAGCGAACGTTAGGACTCTAAATGGTTAAAGTCTAGTTTCTTAAGCGACCGGGGTTTAATTCCGACTTATGTTGTTGTTCATAGGTTATCGGACCCACTCTAAACTTAAGTCTATCCGGGAGCACTCAGGCAAGTTTTCTACCCGTTATACTGTTGTTGTGATGTATATATGTATATGCATTATATTGTGATAAGTGCATGATTCTTATTAGCAAATTCTTGCGATATATTGGAGCATGTTGATATGATATATATGCATGTCTGTTTCGTATTCTTGATTTATATATCTGTTGGTTCAAATGCTTATTAGTTGCATAATACCTATGCTAGAGATAAGCAGTAGTTGCGTATACCCTGAGTGTAGGGGACCCAAAGGTGAACCCTTTTCTAAAACCGGGAGTAGATGTTCCCGAGTATATTATATATATATATTTATATATATATATATATATTGATGTAGTTTTCAAAACTATTAATCGAATAAGGTTTATTCGATAACTTTATATTATTTAATGAATATTATTTCGAATATTCATTCGGGGGCTTATGACTCCTTTTATTTTATTTAATGAATATTATTTCGAATATTCATTCGGGGGCTTATGACTCCTTTTATTTTATTTAATAAATATTATTTTTGAATATTCATTCGGGGGCTTATGACTCCTTTTTTTATTGAATATTATTCGAATATTCATTCGAGGGCTTATGACTCCTTTTATTTTATTTAATGAATATTATTTCGAATATTCATTCGAGGGCTTATGACTCAGTTTATTTTATTAACTGAATATTATTTGAATATTCAGTCGAGGACTTATGACTCAGTTTATATTATTTAATGAATATTATTTGAATATCCATTTGAGGACCTATGACTCCGATTATTTACTGAAATATATTTTTTATTTTATTAAAGAATAAGGTGTCGATAATCAAACTTATTTTTTATTATTCAAATAAAGATAGTACTTTCGTATAAGTATATCTTTGGTTATTTAATACTCATTTCAAGTATAAGTTTTACAACTTCTACTTCAATTATTTGTATAAAGATTATTCTTTATGGGAATATTATTTAAATAATAATATTCTGATATTTTCTAATATATTGGGACTGATTTACTTTATTAAATTAGCATTACTCCAAACACTCTTTAAAGTGTTTTCGAGTCTTTAAAATGATTTTTAAAAGTTAGAGCGGATCCCAAAACTCATTTTTTATATATTTAAGATCTTCCTTTTAAAGGGGATTTAAATACTCGCTCAAAACCAGAGGGGTCTGGCTCTGTGGTGTATTTTATATTCGCAACAAGGTTGCGGTTTTGGTAAATGAATTGATTACTTACCCAACGTTCGGGAAGTAAGTCCATCTATTTGAGTCGGCATAAGCAACATGGGCTCAGTGGGCGTCCATGAAAGTGTAAGTGGCTCAGTGGGAGTCCATC